>NC_060265.1:5487456-5787456 GCF_021901455.1 Neodiprion lecontei
GGGGGAGGGCGGGAGGGAGGGAGGGCGGGGGGGGAGAGGAGGACGGATGTCGATGCGAGCCCGTTAGAGTTAAAAAAAGAGCAGTACACCCCCCCCCCCCCACGCCCTCCCTCCCTCCCTCCCTCCCTCCCTCCCTCCCTCCCTCCCGCCCTCCCTCCCTCCCGCCCGCCCTCCCCGCCCCCCCCCCCTCCCCGCCCCCCCCCCCGCCCCACCCCCCCCCCCCCCCCCCCCCTCCCCCCCCTCCCCCCGGCCCCACCCACCCTTCCCGTCCCTTCCCGTCCCTTCCCTTCCCTTCCCTTCCCTTCCCTTCCCTTCCCTTCCCTTCCCCCTCCCCGCCCACCTCTCCCCCTTCCCTGCCCCTCCCCCTCCCCTCCTCTGAGGAGAGGAAGAGGTCCTCTCCCACGACCCCCCCGCCTCCTCCTCGTCCACCTGGTCCTCCTCCTCGTCCAGCTCGTCCTCCTCCTCGTCCACCTCCGACCACCTCGGGTAATACCTGGAATAGTAATGAATATATTTAGTATAGGAACCATCAAAAATATTGTGTAAGGATTAATGTAATTAATGAATTAATTAATAATATAATAAATTGTACAAGATTATTCATAGCCACTGAATATGTGCTTGCACGAAAAATGAATTGAAATAATTTATTGTAAACGTGACAAGTTTGTAATATTTCAGATGAAATATAATTACAATTGCCATTAAATATTATAGGAATATTAATTAATTAATTAATAATATAATAAATTGTATAAGATTATTCATAGCTACTGAATATGTGCTTGCACGAAAGATGAATTGAAATAATTTATTGTAAACGTGACAAGTTTGTAATATTTCAGATGAAATATAATTACAATTGCCATTAAATATTATAGGAATATTAATTAATTAATTAATAATATAATAAATTGTATAAGATTATTCATAGCTACTGAATATGTGCTTGCACGAAAGATGAATTGAAATAATTTATTGTAAATGTGACAAGTTTGTAATATTTCAGATGAAATATAATTACAATTGCCATGAAATATTATAAAAGTGTTTTACTCACCCAGCACAAATCCTCGTCCTCCTCGTCCTTTTCCTCGTCCACCTCCGACCACCTTCAACCACCTCGAACAACCACCGATAACCACCTCAGGTTATACCTTGAATAGGACTGACAGCTACCGAATTTGGGGTTGCGCGAAAAACGAATTGAAATAATTTATTGTAAACGTGAACCAGGAACCACGGAGCGCTTATCCTGGAAGTCGAGAAATTTTATTAGCGGACTGACAGCTACCGAATTTGGGGTTGCGCGAAAAACGAATTGAAATAATTTATTGTGAACGTGAACCAGGAACCACGGAGCGTTTATCCTGGAAGTCGAGAAATTTTATTAGCGGACTGACAGCTACCGAATTTGGGGTTGCGCGAAAAACGAATTGAAATAATTTATTGTAAACGTGAACCAGGAACCTCGGAGCGCTTATCCTGGAAGTCGAGAAATTTTATTAGCGGTCTGACAGCTACCGAATTTGGGTTTGCGCGAAAAACGAATTGAAATAATTTATTGTAAACGTGAACCAGGAACCACGGAGCGCTTATCCTGGAAGTCGAGAAATTTTATTAGCGGACTGACAGCTACCGAATTTGGGGTTGCGCGAAAAACGAATTGAAATAATTTATTGTAAACGTGAACCAGGAACCACGGAGCGTTTATCCTGGAAGTCGAGAAATTTTATTAGCGGACTGACAGCTACCGAATTTGGGGTTGCGCGAAAAACGAATTGAAATAATTTATTGTAAACGTGAACCAGGAACCACGGAGCGCTTATCCTGGAAGTCGAGAAATTTTATTAGCGGACTGACAGCTACCGAATTTGGGTTTGCGCGAAAAACGAATTGAAATAATTTATTGTAAACGTGAACCAGGAACCACGGAGCGCTTATCCTGGAAGTCGAGAAATTTTATTAGCGGACTGACAGCTACCGAATTTGGGTTTGCGCGAAAAACGAATTGAAATAATTTATTGTAAACGTGAACCAGGAACCACGGAGCGCTTATCCTGGAAGTCGAGAAATTTTATTAGCGGACTGACAGCTACCGAATTTGGGGTTGCGCGAAAAACGAATTGAAATAATTTATTGTAAACGTGAACCAGGAACCACGGAGCGCTTATCCTGGAAGTCGAGAAATTTTATTAGCGGACTGACAGCTACCGAATTTGGGGTTGCGCGAAAAACGAATTGAAATAATTTATTGTAAACGTGAACCAGGAACCACGGAGCGCTTATCCTGGAAGTCGAGACATTTTATTAGCGGACTGACAGCTACTGAATTTGGGGTTGCGCGTAAAACGAATTGAAATAATTTATTGTAAACGTGAACCAGAAACCACGGAGCGCTTATCCTGGAAGTCGAGAAATTTTATTAGCGGACTGACAGCTACCGAATTTGGGGTTGCGCGAAAAACGAATTGAAATAATTTATTGTAAACGTGAACCAGGAACCACGGAGCGTTTATCCTGGAAGTCGAGAAATTTTATTAGCGGACTGACAGCTACCGAATTTGGGGTTGCGCGAAAAACGAATTGAAATAATTTATTGTAAACGTGAACCAGGAACCTCGGAGCGCTTATCCTGGAAGTCGAGAAATTTTATTAGCGGACTGACAGCTACCGAATTTGGGTTTGCGCGAAAAACGAATTGAAATAATTTATTGTAAACGTGAACCAGGAACCACGGAGCGCTTATCCTGGAAGTCGAGAAATTTTATTAGCGGACTGACAGCTACCGTATTTGGGTTTGCGCGAAAAACGAATTGAAATAATTTATTGTAAACGTGAACCAGGAACCACGGAGCGCTTATCCTGGAAGTCGAGAAATTTTATTAGCGGACTGACAGCTACCGAATTTGGGGTTGCGCGAAAAACGAATTGAAATAATTTATTGTAAACGTGAACCAGGAACCACGGAGCGTTTATCCTGGAAGTCGAGAAATTTTATTAGCGGACTGACAGCTACCGAATTTGGGGTTGCGCGAAAAACGAATTGAAATAATTTATTGTAAACGTGAACGAGGAACCACGGAGCGCTTATCCTGGAAGTCGAGAAATTTTATTAGCGGACTGACAGCTACCGAATTTGGGTTTGCGCGAAAAACGAATTGAAATAATTTATTGTAAACGTGAACCAGGAACCACGGAGCGCTTATCCTGGAAGTCGAGAAATTTTATTAGCGGACTGACAGCTACCGAATTTGGGTTTGCGCGAAAAACGAATTGAAATAATTTATTGTAAACGTGAACCAGGAACCACGGAGCGCTTATCCTGGAAGTCGAGAAATTTTATTAGCGGACTGACAGCTACCGAATTTGGGGTTGCGCGAAAAACGAATTGAAATAATTTATTGTAAACGTGAACCAGGAACCACGGAGCGTTTATCCTGGAAGTCGAGAAATTTTATTAGCGGACTGACAGCTACCGAATTTGGGGTTGCGCGAAAAACGAATTGAAATAATTTATTGTAAACGTGAACGAGGAACCACGGAGCGCTTATCCTGGAAGTCGAGAAATTTTATTAGCGGACTGACAGCTACCGAATTTGGGTTTGCGCGAAAAACGAATTGAAATAATTTATTGTAAACGTGAACCAGGAACCACGGAGCGCTTATCCTGGAAGTCGAGAAATTTTATTAGCGGACTGACAGCTACCGAATTTGGGGTTGCGCGAAAAACGAATTGAAATAATTTATTGTAAACGTGAACCAGGAACCACGGAGCGCTTATCCTGGAAGTCGAGAAATTTTATTAGCGGACTGACAGCTACCGAATTTGGGGTTGCGCGAAAAACGAATTGAAATAATTTATTGTAAACGTGAATCAGGAACCACGGAGCGCTTATCCTGGAAGTCCAGTTTCACCGCGTAGCGGACCCGAAGCGCGGGATCCGGGAGGTTGAGAACCCGGTACTCGAAATACGTAGCGGACCCGAAGCGCGGGATCCGTGAGGTTGAGAACCCGGTACTCGAAATTTGCGGAGCGCGACTCTCATGCGTCCGCTCTACTGCGCGGTTGTTTCCCGACTGAGGAATTCGGCTAGCTGATTTTGAATTGGTGACGTCACTTTCTGAACGTCCGACATCCAAACTATGGTTTCGAACTTTGATACTATGTATGATGATGTATGATGTACGATGTATGATGTATGATGTATGATGTATGATGTATGATGTATGAGGTATGATGATATGATATGATGTATAATGATTTTAGCTTTCACATTTCATACAAGAAATACACACCTTATCTCTCCTGCCGATTCCAGACTCAACCGGCCAGGCCCTTCGATGGTCAGCCGTTGACTGAAGATACGGGTCGGCCAATAACGCTGCCGTTCTGCGACAGTTGGATGATGAAAAATTTCGCTCGTATCTTTCAAATGTGTGTTAAAATACACTCGAAGTGTTAAGAAGCGTCGTTCTTTCTCTCCCTATCACCTTTCTAGGTCTTTAAACCACTACGCAGCGTTAAATACCGTCCCATATACGAAGCATCCATTTCATCTCGTTCAAAATTAGCGCATCCGTGATGTATTACAGTTACTCTGAATTTTTTTCCATCCAAATGCTTTTCGAAAAACAATTCTGCTCCTCCACCCAACGCAGATACTTCACTTGCGACCAGCTAAAACAACGTTTCGATTCTATGCCTATGAAAATTCAAGATCGAGAGAGCAAATGAAAAGTTGTTGGAATAATTATGAATACTAATGTTATGGAATACATCGAGCGCGCGTCGAATAGAATCCCATTTCGAAATGAATAATTCTTCTCTTTTCATATCATAGCTAATCTAGTAATATAGGTAAATAGGATGTTTGGAGGTGTTCGGAAATGGTAGGAGGTGGTCGGCGCTGGCAGAAGGTGATAGGGGATGGTCGAAAGTGGCCATTGATGGTGGGAGGTGGCAGGGGGAGGTAGGAGGGATTCGAAAATTGTAGGACATTTCAAAAGTTAAAGTCGACGATGATCCGGTGTATAATTTTATCGTTACAGATTTTCTTTTCCCATGAGGCATAGAGTATTCAACAACGATAATGCAGTCCTTAAAATTCATCATTCATCTCTGTCTGGAAAGCTAATTCGCAAGGCGTGGTATTCTATTCTATTTGCATTATTAGAAAAATACCCGTACTCTACATACACTGTTTCTAATCTTTTGCTACATTCGGCTTAATCCCCATGCTTTCACAGCACGAATAGTCGGAAATGTTTTTGATTATCCATAATAAAATAAAAGAAGTAACAAGGCTTAAATTTATTGTTAAAGCTCTAATGAATACATCAAACTGCGGTCGAATCAATTCATTTATTATTAGCACATGACCTCTGTATATTTGATAAATTATTTCTAAATACATTGAAACATATGTATTTATAATGAAATATCATGCAATGGGCTGTGTAAACTATAAACTATAATTTCTATCGAATAGCTGCTTTTGTGTCAACAGGGCTTTGAGACTCAGTTCAGTTCGTCCTCCTCCTCGTCCACCTCCGACCACCTCCAACAATCACCAACCACCTCGAACAACCACCGATAACCACCTCAGGTTGTACCTGGAATAGCAATAAATATTTTCAGTATAAGAACACATCAAAAACATTACGTAAGGATTCATATAATTAATTAATTAATTAATAATCTAATCAATTTTATTAGCGCATTTGAAGCTGCTGAACATGTGCTTGCGCGAAAAATGAATTGAAATAATTTATTGTAAACGTGACAAGTTTGTAATATTTCAGATGAAATATAATTACAATTGCCAGCAAATATCATAAAAATGTTTTACTGACCGAGCACAAATCCTCGTCCTTCGCGTCCACCGTGTTCTCCTCGTCTTCCTCGTCCTCCTCCTCGTGCACCTCCGACCACTTCCAACCACCGCCAACTACCTCCAACAACCACCGCCAACTACCTCCAACAACCACCGCTAACCACCTCGGATCATTCCTGGAATAGTAATAAATATTTTAAGTATCAGAACACATCAAAAATATTATGTGAGGATTAATATAATTGATTAATTAATTAATTGATAATATACTAAATTTCATTAGCGCATTTATAGTTACTGAATTTGTGCTTGCGCGAAAAATGAATTGAAATAATTAACTGTAAACATGAAACAGGAACCACGGAGCACTTGTCCTGGAAGTTAAGCTTCACCAGGTAGTGAATCTAGAGAGCAGATACTGTGAAGCGCTTGTCCGTAAAGTCGAGTTCCCGCTGGTAGTGGACCTGGAGTGCAGAAACAACGGAGTACTTGTCCTGGAAGTCTAGTTTCACCAGGTAGCGGACCTGGAGCGCAGGAACCACGAAGCGCTTGTCCTGGAATTTAAGTTTCACCAGGTAGTGAACTCGGAGCGCAGAAACTACGGAGCGCTTGTCCCTGAAATCGAGTTGCACCAAGAAGCAAACCCGGAGCGCAGGCTCCAAGAGGTTGAGAACCCGGTATTCGAAATTAGCGGAGCGCGATTCTCATCCGTCCGCTCTACTGCGCGGTTGTTTCCAGACTGAGGAATTCGGCTAGCTGATTTTCGTCTATATAGATTGATGACGTCAAGAGAAAAAAAAATTTTAGTGACGTCACTTTCTGAACATCCGAACACCCAAACTTTGGTTTCGAACTTTAATACTATGTATGATGATGTATGATGTGATGTATGATGTATGATGTCTGATGATATGATATGATGTGTAATGATTTTACTTTTCACATTTCGTACAAGATATACGCACTTTATCCTTCCTGCCTTTTCCAGACTCAAGCGGCTAGCCCCTTCGATAGTCAGCCGTTGAATAAAGATATATTCTTCAGTTAAAGGGTCAAGTAATAACGCTGCCGTTCTGCGACAGTTGGATTATCAAAAATTTTGCTCGTACCTTTCAAATGTGTGTTAATATACACTTAAAGTTTCAAGAAGCTCCGTTCTTTCTCTCCCTATCACCTTATTAGGTCTTTAAATCACTACACTTCGTTAAATACTCTCTCATATACGGAGCATCCATTTCATCTCGATCAAAATTAGCGCACCCGTGATGTATTACAGTTACTCTGAATTTTTTTCCATCCGAACAATTTTCGCAAATCAATTCTTTGTCTCTACCCAATGTAGATACTTCGCGACTAGCTAAAACAGCGTTTCGATTCTATGCCAACGAAAATTCAAGATCGAGAGAGCAAATGAAAAGTTTTTGGAATAATTATGAACAGTATGTAATGTAAATACATGGCGGAGCAGTGGGACGAAGAGGACGAAGGTGGTCGGAGATGGTTGGAGGTGTTCAGAACTGGTTGGCGGCGGTAGACGCTGGTACGAGGTGATAGGGGGTGGTAGATGGTGGTTGGTGATGGCAAGAGGTGGTAGGAGGTGTCTGGACGTGGTTGGCGGTCATCGAAGTTAGTCGAGGAGGACGAGGACGACTATGACGATGAGGGGGCGGTGGCGGAGCAGGACGAGGAGGGGGTCGAGGTGGACGAAAAGGACGAAGGTGGTCGGTGATGGTCGGAGGTGGTTGACGGCCGTCGGCGGTGGACGAGGTCAAGCTTCTTCTCACGGGGATGATCGAGCTGATCGACATTTCTAACAATAAGTCGCAGTTGACAAGTAGTCTTACATACTCACTTTGTACCGACTCAATCTCAAGCTTTCATACCGACACTACTTTGGCTGGTACGAATGTCGGTGCAAGCTCGTTGGGTAGAGTCGATAGAGCAGAACCCTCCTACGCTCCCAGGTCCACCTGGGCCCACTTGCCCGTTGAAAACTGGTCACAAAAATTTACCCAGGAGTATCAGTCTTTATTTTCTTCACTCAACGGTTTAAGTTACAGCTTGCTTTCAAGGGCAACGAACCTGTGTACGATACGATATATTATGAGTGATTTTATAATGTTACTATTCTCTGTAGCCTGAAATGAAATTAATAAATAATTCAATTTCTCTGAATTTTATTTGTATTTTGAAAGCGTTTGGTCCCAGAACGATTCAGACGCCCTCTTGGTTTCCTCGGGGTCCATTAGACCGGGAAGAGACGAACCAATAGATTCTGAGACAAAAAATTTTTGGCTCAGATACTCACAAACGAAGTAAGAACTCTCCCCACCTCTTCAGATTTTTGCTGTCAATTTGAGAGAATTTGAAAAATGCTAGAATCAGTTCTGTGATATACCATACCGACTTAAATTTGTGATAGTAATCGATTGCGCGCAGTCCAATTAGTCTAGACGGTCTAGACCAAAAGGGTCGATTCTGAAGCAGAAAAACTTTTTACTTCGAAACTCACGTAAATCGTAATGCTTATCCGTTTGCATTTTTCGGTCCATTTCGGAACGATTCTGAAAAATACTGCCCTAACTTCACCCGCTCCACATCGACAAATTAAATAATCTTTGTGCTGTCAATGTCGTGTAAAATTTATACAAATGTGAGGGTACATAGATCGCATCACATAGCAATTGTTAGTTTTTTAGTGATAGTAGTTATACTACTTTCACGTGATAACCGTCAATAATAGTATCAAATATGTACTGTGTCGTATAATGATATATTACAATACGAATGTAAGATACAAAAAGTCTATAATTCAATTAAATGACGGCCAAAATCCGTATTGACCAGTGTTCTTACTAAGAGTATCATTGCTGGGTACAAAAGCAGTTGTACAGTTGGCATACGGTCGAAATTTCAATACTCCGGTAGTCAAACAGATTCCATCATTGTTTTGTGGCCTCATTATTGATTAGGTTAGGATTAGTAGTCATCAGAGTCATCACTTGGTAAATTTGGTTAACATTCCGTATCATACGATAGTAGCGTAGTCATTCATGCCGTTTAGTTTGCGAAATTAGTGCAGTGAATCTCCTCTCGGGACGAAAGAATTTCATATAATGTTTGTAACTCGCCTGCAGTCAAATTGTTTCAAATATCAGTAGCCATGGTGGATCTTAATGATTACGAGCGTCACGTTTGCGAAATAAAGCGTTACGCATTCGAAAAAAATATTCCCGAATCGGAAGTAAACAAAGTTTTTGAAGAATGTTTTCAACTATTAAAGATAAGTGGTAATGAAAAACGCTCCACCTCGTCAAGTGCTGTTTTCAAATATACATTACTTATTACGCTTCTCTCCGTATTATGTGGCATCATATCCTACAATCATCCCCCTACTATGAACCTGCTGATGAGAAATTCACAGAATTTTATTTACCCGGGAATGAAGTTTTTCCGCCAATTGGCTGTCCCAATATTAGATATATACCCCTCAATAACTGGTAAATGTAAAACACTATAGTTAATATTCGTTATTATGTCTCTTTCCTCACTCTTTCAACTGTCTAATGTTTCCTTTTTCTGCTATTTTAGAATGGTATGATGAATGGTGCCTGCTGGAAAATCCATATTTTCAGGTCGCTGATATGGATTGTCAGCCTTGCAATTCAGTTCATTCGATTCCAGACTTGAGTGGTCGGAATATTTCTTGGTCATTGAATGTTGCGCTACCATTCACAAGATCCAAATCTATGAGAAAAGTAACTTTCATAGACCTAGTGGATATGTACACTGCGTACAAAAAAGTCTTCGACGAAGATTCAGGGAGAATTACTTCTAACAATAATTCTTACAGGTAGAAGAACAAAGATATTTAATCAGCATGAAAAAATTATTGACTATCTTGATTGCCTTTCATTCTCAGAGTCATTAACGATGTTGCAACAAACCGACTGGATTTGTATCCCACACCGTTCAAAACTACTCACATTACCTGGAGGATGAACCGCATGAAGCCTGGACGACTTTTGAGAAAACTCTTTCCCAAACCAGCTATAACGCCAGATTGGTGGGGCCAGAGTACAGAGAAATTTGTTATGATTGACGAGCCAAAATCTCCGGCTTATATTTTAGTAATTACATTGAGTTTACGGTATTTCAATTAATCTATCGCTTACCGATATTTGCTTGCCATAAAAAACCAATCACAGCACGTTTAACCTTTTATTATAGCCCAATTCAGAGTGCAGCAATGTGGTACTAAGATGTGGGAGCGGTGAACGATTGATAAAGCTAGTACCAAGTCCTGAATGTCAGCAAGAATGCAGATCATCGACAGTATTATTAACAGCTAGACAAACATGTAAAATGATTTTTCATTCAATACTGAACTAGAACATGAATGAAATGTTTACCAGTTAGCGGAAATATATCACAAAGCATTGATTTATATTATTTTTGTTGCAGTATGGTACAATTGGTGGTACTGGCGCCCAGTCAGTCTCCCTGCAGTAAACTCTACTTCGATTTCCATAAGCTATCTCACGTCATTTTGCTGAATTTTACCTTTTTTTTTTTATTATGAAAATTCATATTCACGCTGAAAATAATTTTAACAAGACGAGGAAAACTCGTTACGTACTGATGAAAAATGATGTGAAATTTATTCAGATACTAAGAACGGATTTTTATGCAAGAATGGTTGTATATTGCAAATTTGGTCAATATATGGTTTACACTTTTCATGTGATTTTTATTAACAAATACGAACAATACATTATCCTATCACCACATACACGCTCGTTCATCAGACTCATGATGTATGTATTTACAACAAGAACAAGATAAATGAAGGGTAAAACGTAGCGGTTAATCAACTACTGTTACCTAATTTGTCTTGTGAAACTTCTATCATGATAAAAATAACCTTGAAGATAAGATCAATCTCTTGGAAAAGACAAACACAAACTATGTACTAACAATAAAAAGAAGAATTCACGTGGCGATAATGAAGGGATATTCATTCTAAACAAAATTGGTAATGACTATGGAATCTGGTAAAAATAAATAAGGACGTCGATTTAATTATACTACGTAATTATTTGCGAATTTTATCATACATTTGGTAAAAATTTACTACCAAGATTCCGGTCATTTCCGTCATACAGGACACACCATTGAAGGTTGTATTGCTGACTCAGTCAGTAATTATTGTACCTATTCTTTTAACTTAAAAATATATATAAATAATAAATAATTTATAATTTCTTCTAAATTGAACCTGCATATTCGATAAATAATAACCGAATACGATGTACAGTTCAACACGGTAACTAGATTCTTTAAATGGGTAACAAACAGGCATTTGCTTGAAAATGTAGTTGATAGGAGACAAACTAATCCAATATACAGAATTTACGATTCAGAGTAGCAAATACAACATTAATCCATACGTTCAAGTAGGGTTTGCACTGAAAATTTGGCAGTAAATTATAAATTGTCTATAAGAAAACTACTGATGGTGATCAACAATTATACCTTTATCCAAACAGCGGTGAAAAAATTTTCTTGAGAAAAACCGCAGTACAGTATATTGAAAGGAATGTACTTGAAAACACATATAACTATATTATTTAAATCAGTCAAACTTTTGTCTAAATCTTTGCTTCAGTACAACTGGCACCAAAGACAAGACAGCAAATAAACAAAGTACTATGATACTAGTCCAGGAAAAGGCATCCCTTGATGAAGTTAGCTTGTGCAAAGTCTGACCTGCTTGTATAGCAACAAACGATGGCGGAGCAACGCCAAAAAAAGTTCCTATCGTAAATGGTATCATTGGAACTCCAATAACTGGACTTGCCAAGTTTATAAACCAATTTGGTAGCAGTGGTGTCATTCGAAGGAATAACATGTAGCTTAGTAGATTGTGTTTGTGTTTGGTGACCTGGAATCGAGAGTTATTTCGTTTCAAACTAATTCCAAGTTGTTAGTCTAACGCCTATACATATTAGTAAAAAATAACTCAAACTCTATGAAAATGGTATCATAATTGCTGATACTCACTGTTACAGCCCATTCATTTGCCTTATCAGGAAAGTATTTGTACAATAATTTCCTTCCTAGTATAGATGAAAGAAGGTAGCACAACGTTGCACCGATTGCACTGCAGGTGCATACAAGTACCAGCGCCAATGGAAATGGAAACAAGAATCCAGATAAAATTGAAAGAAATATTGATCCAGGAATAGCAAATGTCTGTAGGCTGTCAGCAAAAGTGAAAAAAAAAGTATGTAAGGAAAACATTGATATTTGTGTGGAGGTGAAAAGCTGCATTGTAGGTGATATTCTACTGATACTAACCAACATGAGCCCAAGCTTTGAATGATCTTTTGAAAAAGTTAAAATGAAAGTATGAAACAATTTCAATATAGGAAATATATTATAAGGATACAATATGTAGGTGATGAAAAGACCCGCCAAAACCTGGAAATAGTATCGATCCTTGTATCTGTCCAACAGTTTACCAAGGCTCTTGGCATCCTCGATGTCAAACGGAAGTTTCATATCCTTTTTTTCATCCCTAAGATAATCAAAATTATCATAAGTCTTGACAAAACAGAATTACGAATGACTTGATTTATACTTACTCTGCCAACTCTGGAAAGCTGGCGTACACGTAGAAGAGTGCTATCAATGAAGCACAGAAGATTAACCCAACAGTGAATATTGCCTGTTGTGTCGATGTCTCACTGTTTAATAATTCGTTTGGTGGTACTGAAACAAAGTACAACCGAAAAAGTTCAACTATTGAAAGTCATCCTGATACGTGCAGCCCCTTTGTGCAGTCACCAAGGCATAAAGATACCTTCGTTATCAAATACGCTTCGGAATGGAATCTAGGTTATGTTTATCCAGAGTCACGTTCGAGTCACAAGTATTTGAAAAGAAGTAAAATATGCAGTGTATAACCGGTCGTCATAAAATTTTTCCAAATTTAAAAATAATTTGGAGATCTCGTCGGGACTCTGTACAGTTACATTAAGCTGTTGCGTGAAAAGTACTTTTAGGTTAGAACAATATTATCATAATTTTTGAAACGGTCAATGAAAGACCTAAAAATCTGGATACTGGGACAATTAATTTATACAACTCACCTGTCTTTGCTTTGACTTTCGCATTCATTGTGTGTTTTAAGTCCGTCGAGACGAAGTTTTCAAAATCAAACTTCCTTGCGAGGAATTCCTCTGCTATCTCGATGACTATGTAAGTTGTTAGTCCCGTCGTCCGCACCGTGACAACGGAGCCACCGTCATTTCGCGGGCTAACCATTGTTGACATTGAATAACCGCACGTGAGGTCTACGAATTTTATAAAATCAATCTGACTTTCACAGCTCCGCGATACAATGCAATCCGCAAATAACAGATCAGTGTTAACTTTTGATCAACTGATATTACGCAAGTCGCGTCAAATAAACGGATACCGAATGGTTTTTTCGGAAGAGAGAATTTGATTCACAGCTTAATTATTTACATACCCACATGACCTCAGATTACATCGTTATCGTAGATATAAGATGTATAATATTGGGTCAAAAAAAGCACACGCGCTTATACATACTGATTACGAAAGACTTTCCTATTTGAATGATACGGTTCAATTCGCCGTGTCTGAATAACAATTTCAGATTAAAGGTTACAGCGAATTGACGTATAAGGGCTTGACCAATTACTTGGCTAATTGTCTGGATTAATTCTAATCAGTATACACATGCGTTCAGACCTTAACGAAGGGATATGGTGAAAGCCGTTCGAAACACTCGTTTTCAACTCGCTACTACTTTAGTTCAACTTCTTTATCTGTGACGTCCAATTGTTTTCTCGCAGCTGTGCAACGAGGAGTAATTAAATTGACATCTCTTGTAATTAAAGGGGCAGTTCAACTTTGTCCCCTGTTTATAGATTATTATATTTTATAGATATGTACAATGTAACTCTATGATTTTTAATAACTACAATCAACGTTGTAGATCATCGTGTTGTAGGTATGTGTATCTGTATATTTCACTGTTGGAAAATTGGAAGTACTATACATAATGTATTTAATCAAGGAAAACGGATTAACACATTCTATTTATATGAATATTTTTAAAGATTTTGCAACGAATCTCACAAAACAACGATCCATTTCCCATTGAAAGCAAATTGTTGAAATTCAAAATCCTTGCGAAAGATCAAGTCTTCATCGATATCTTCGCAAGTTTACTCGCAGCATACTTGATTCTGAATATATAAAAACCTTTTACAATCTCGCTTCGTTATTCCTGCAAACGAGTGGATAAAAAGTTTAATATAGTAAATTTGGACTGGAGAAAAGTGGAAAAATCATTGATTGCATGTTTCGTTTGCTGTAGCGAACAGTAAGGAGACTTTTTACTATCTAGATAAAAAAAAAAAAAATTGGAAATTATCCAAAGTTGATACGGATACACAAACGTGAGTTGTACGTGAAAGCGGAAAAGCCTTGCATGTTTACAGTATGGGTACAAATTCGTTGTCGGAGTGTAGCGAAGCGAAGTGAAGTGAAGTGAAGTGGAGCGGCGGAGTGGAGTGGAGCAGCTTCCGCCCGCGATATATTTCGGGCGTTCGGTGGGTTTTTTTTATCGGAATTATGAAGAATATTTGGTCTATTTCGGTACTTCCTTTTCTTCCAGCATCGCGCGCGTCGGCCCGCGTGGCGCGCCTTCACTGCTGGCTCACTTGCCGCTCCTGCTTCCCATCCAGCCCAGCACCGCGTTCCAATGCCGAAAATCTCGGCAGTCTATCCCTCACCGCGTGGGAAGCATATCCCAAAAGCAGCAGTCAAGGACCGAAGATTTACAAACTCGTGCAGACTGAACCATGGGGGATGGGGGATGGACCGCTATTTTATTCGTCTCTTCGCATCTTCCGCCCTTGCAAATTAGGGGAAAGAAAGTCCCTCTCGCTCCAGGAAGGCGCAAAGATCGTCGAAGGAAAACCTGACCGGAACGAATAGTTACCGTACAGCAGTTGAAAACATCTGAGAGACTCAATGACGGAGGAAATCCAGATGCTGCGGTTTACGTGCGCGGCGTGTGCGGACCCAAGTCTCAGAATAGTTATAGGGATATCCTGCCGCCTGGAAGACGGTCTTGGATGACGAAGGGGTCATGAGAACGCGCTAGGCGGGGGCGGCAAGAAAGAGAAAATCCCGAATGCGACGTTTCGGATCGAAAATGTTGTTGTTATACGACTACTTGAATATACCGTTTATGGAGTGAAATTACATCTTACAAGGATATTACAGCGGACACATCATCAGAGATATCGCTGAGTTGTTAAGGATACTGCGATCTCTAAAGATTTACAAATGGAACTGTATACTTGCGTAGTTTCACTTAATTTATATGCATATTCTTAGATATAATACGAAATAAAAATAAAAAAAAAATGAACATTTCATTACTGCCTGTAAAAATATTGGTGATTTCAATTCGAGAAGTTGTATTAGCTGTAAGGAATGCGGAGTAGCAAATTGAAGAAATTCACATGATAAAAAGGAGAATGATCTCTGTTCAAAATGAATTCCTGACAGTTCGAAATCGATCGATTCGTTTTCGTTCGTACCGGAGACTGAGAAAATTTACGATTCTATAAAGCAAGGGTTGTCCTTGGACCTTCTCGAGGTAGTCTCGCGTATCCTCACTCGTATCTATCTCCCGTAGAAGAGCATCGTGTGCTGTACAAACAGTTGTAATCAATGCAGGAAAGATAAGAAATAGTATACTACGAGTCAAAAGATTGACAGAGTCGAAGAGAGGCGATGGGCATAACGCGCGGTGTCAAGATTGCGACGATTGCGACAATTTCTATGCACTCGCATGATCTATCGGCAGGAATAATTAAACGGCAATAAGTTTTCCGGGCCAAGCTCTTGGTCTTCTTGTAAGATAAATGTTTCCAAAACGTTTCCGAATTTTCAAGCTGAGGAAGATCTATCCGCGCCCTCCTGCCTCTCGCCGTTTTTCCCCCTGGCACTCTTTCTATTCATTTCTCTCTCTGTGTGTCTCTCTCTCTCTCTCTCTCTCTCTCTCTCTCTCTCTCTCTCTCTCTCTCTCTCTCTCGATGCTCTTCCCGTCTCTCTTGGCTCTCGAGGCGAAGGTTCTTTCGTCGCAGCCTGAGCTGGCGCATTTAGTCGTGAACGGAAATTGGTTGAACCCGTCAAACTAGTCGCGTTGCTGCAGCCGCGGTGCCAGAGGATCGCCGTGAGTCGTGAGAGTCAAGTCAGTCCCGAGCCAGTCGACTTGACTCCAGAGTTATATCGCAGTGCGAGAGGGAGGCTCTTGTTTGAACGACTGCCCGTGCTCCCTCTCCCTCTCCATCACCCTCTCACCTCTCTCCAGTTCATCACGGACTATTTCTCCTTGTTTCTTTCCAGTCGGCCTCTGCAGCCTCTTCGAATCTCTTCTGTATTCGCCCGGGATACATGGCGAATAATTTCGCAGGGTATAACGCTGTACGCTCTGAAAATATAAAATAATTTAAACGTGATTGATCGCGGGACTGATGCGCGGGCAAATACTTACCTCTAATAAATCATTGCGACGTATCCGCATCCTGCGTTATATTAAAATGTATCATTGTAACTAAGGTGCGCGGCCGTTTCTGCAGTGCTCCGTAAGCCGCGAGTGCGTGCGTGCGTTCTTGCGTATTTAGAAAAGCTTTTCAATTCAACTTGTTACAACTTAAACGCCAGGCGATAGACTGTCGTTAAACCTGTTAAATACAATCCGATCGTACTTGTAACGCTATACAATTGCAACACGGAGTGCGGGTGAAGACGCGAAACTGCGATTCAAGGACCGCTTTGGAATATTCGGCAAGCCAAGTTACATCATGACAGACCGCGCACCACCGAAAACAGCGTACGTATGGCATGTATATATCTATCCACACACATACGCATACACGCCTATGCATGTGATCTATAATTTCGACGGACCGATACTGCACACCTACATTTCCTTGTAATACATGTAATATACCTATAATGTTCATACAGCGGACGATATAGATTATATGCTATAAAAATATGTTATATAGCAGGTCTATATATGTATGTGTATATAATCGAGGTGCAATGTGTATAGATGTATTGATACGCGTCTGTTAACCGTTAAGAAAAAATCAGACCGCCGCACATTCCCGGGTTATAGATAGGTATATAGGTACTGTATAGGTAATATTTATAATGTATACACCAATATAAGCCTGTTAAAATGTGGTAGGGACGAACATCTCGCGTAGGATGCTCGTTATACATCGTGAGATAATAAAACGTTGGAAATAAACAATTGAAATTCTCACGGGAGGGGGAGGGGGAAAGAATTTTTTTTTTCCAAGTCCCTTCTTTAATATAGCTTTTTTTACGTTTTTCGTGGCGCTTGTGAAGAGACGTATGAATACATCTAAGACGTGTATATGCCCATGTCGCGCGGTGCGTGGATGATGACCCAAGCCGTAATTGAGGTAATCAAAAATAATAAAAACGCGAGCGTCGAGTCGCCGCTGGTGGAATCGTTATAATGCCGCAGCCGGGAAGAACGACGCCTCAGCTGATTTACTCTCAATTATTATTATAATTTTACGCGTTGTGTTAAGAATCGAGCTGTATTCCCGAAACGATGTTGAAATTTTCAAATACACGTTTAACGTCCGTAGGCCGATATACACCCACATGTATTTATGCACGTATAAATATCGTAAGCCGGTAGATATGAGGGCGGTTTTTCACGTTCATGGGCGCAGGTAAAGAGCGAATCGACCGTAAGGAGAATAAATTATAACGTTGCATTCTGATTGTGAATAATAAATGAAACAAATCGCTTTTCGATTAGGTATGGGTGCCCGCGCCCTGCGAAGTATGACACGATGTGCCAGCGCAATTTTAAGTAACTGAAGAGAAACTGACCAGCCATATATGGCTCGAGCTGACATCGCGCTACATCATTACAAACCGCAGGTACACAATATAATTCAGCTGTAATCAATTTACCACAAGAATCGCGATACGATGATTTCGAAATAACCGATGCAAGCGTATGCCTACACGGAATTGCACCGTAATAATCACAGGCCGTATCGCGTGATGTATAATAATTCAAATTTTTTAATGCTCGACTCTGATAAAAGGTAAATTAGACCCAGCGGTAAAGATCACGAGTACCCTATAATATACCGAGGCATCCTTCGTGCCTACTCGAACGAATAAGAGCTCCGACTGGCTCCGTTTCCGGTTCGGATACGGCGTAATTACGGCTACATCCGCGATGAAATCGGTCCTCGAAGGACGGAGCGGAGAAGCGAAGCTTACGATTAGCTGAGCCGGGTATAACCATAGTACAATGTACAAGTTTGTAATATAATTGTCCGGATGCCAAAGACTTTTTTTCACGAGAGAAACAAAAGAAAAGAACGCATCGCTACTGCGCGTATTCCTGACTATCGATCTAATCAGGAAAATTCTTTTTGATCACCGATCAAAGCTGGCAATCAAAGATTTGGAGTTACCTGTTTCAATTGTTTATACATATACACCCACAGGCCGCACTGACAAAAAAAGAAAAAGATTTCTTTTCGACGAACAAAGGCCCGCCCGTTATATTGTAAGGTAAATTTCTATGAATCGATTGAATAATTCATTTTTGTCGTGGTAAAAAACTACTCGAGCTAAACAAAACGTATGAATACCTTTTCATTCGGAATGCGATAATACAAATGCAGGTATAATACGGGTATTATTCATAAACCGAAACCTGCACATCGTTCCAAATGTAACTAAGTAATTGATCAGATACAGGACTAGATAAACCGGTCAATCGCGCGATCGACCACCAACGACAAACCAGGAAAATTCCATTATCTGGGTGGGTGACTATTGTGTATGATCTCACACATACCTACTTGTATATCGGTACAGCCTTAGCCATGGGGAAGTGTGCAGACCGGCGGCCTTTCCTTTCCGGTCGTAACCCCGTTCTTCTTGATTTTCGGGACTGAGCAGGTGATGCTGGGGGGAGGTGCGAGCGGGTTGCTTGCGGTGACCCTGGCGCTTTTTGGCTCGTTTCCTGGAGCCCTGAAAACGGAGATATCCGGGGAGCCGATTTGCCAGCCGGGGTTGGGCTTCTGGGAGCCGAAGAGCGGGCGTTGTTTACCTTGCACCAAGTGCGCCACGGAATTTACTCTCAGGCCATGCGCCGTCCATCAGGACACTGTCTGCGGCCCCCTCTCGGCACTGCAGCTAGACTGGTCCTGGCTGGCAACGAGAAAGGGCCAGGAGACCAGCCAGCCGAGGACCGTTGCCGCAGCGACATCAAAGATGATATGGACCTTCCCCGACGTCGCTGCGGGACAAGACGACTCCGGACGCAGGTCGCCGACGCCCTTTCGCTCGCCTCGCGGTAACGTCGACGACGAGGTAAACGTCGACGGAGACGCGAGGCTCGGAGATGACAAGGAGAACGAAGGCTTCGATCCCCGGGACGAAGAGGTGAGAAAAATTTCTGAAAACATTCCGTTCATGTCAATACAAGCGTCTGCTATAGCTAAAAGGTGGAGGGGGATGATCTTATCACAACAGTTTAGAAAGATATAATCTGGTGGAACGACAAGTTGAGATCCGACGCTGGATACGTAGTCGTAAAAGTTAACATAATAATTTTAAACCCACCTGCAAACTGCTTAAAAAATATCATGTGATTCGGTGATTAACGAATCGTCCTTTTTCTGCCATGAAGCCCGAGCGTAGGATTTATTCCCCCCAAGAGAGGAGAAAGGTGAGAGACCAGACCGATATCCCATGGGACTGGCAGACGGGCGCTTTGGTCCTCGCCGTTTGTGCCTGCGTGATTTTCTTCTTGGTCGCCGGTTGCTCGGCCCTCGTATACGCGAGGCAGTGGCGACGCATGAAGAGAAACTTCGAGCCAGGTAAGTCAAGGTCTGGATCGAATAATCATGGGGTCTGAAAAGAAAATTCCATCAGTTTTGAGTTTGCAGTATGGAATTGAAGCCTTTTTCGCGCGCAGGTTAAATTCCCGTGGGTGTTATGGTAGAGCATTATTTAATCTCGCCGATGAAATCTTCAACGGGTAGTGGACGATTTGAACGCCGCTTAGTTAAAATGCAAGAAGGGTTTTTCATTAGAGAGCTGCTCACGGATTCGCCTCACCTTGGCTCGACCTACCGCGCCCGGATGTGACGTAGCCTATCTTACACTACTATCAATACTATAATAACGCGGGGTACTGCAGTATAGTTACAGGTTTTAGGTATAAAACACTACGCCGCACGGCATAATGTCGTATAAAAATTTATATCTCCCGTACGCGTATGCGTGCATACATGCAACCCTTTTTACACACCACGGGTCTCTACGGCTCGTGCTACGTTCACGTAGCCCACACCGTAGATGAATAATGAATTTAAAACAGCGGTATATTTCTCTGTAACGTCCGCCGCGCTGTACAGCAGAGCCGAAAAATCAACAAAGATTAGAAAAATCATGACAAGAGACTTAACTCAGTTTCATTCTCCTTCACGAGAAACACTTTCGTACAGCGATAATGCTACCAGGAAAACAATAAAATAAAAAAGAATTACAAATCATAATAGTTATACACCCGTTAATGCCGAAAGACCGGAAGTTTATTGAGACGCTATACAGTATGTGCAATTTACGGAGCACCTACATAACCGCATACATACCTATACGTATATTCGAGGTGTGAAACAAACGGAGAAACCGGCACGTTAAATATTTATAACCGATGCGTTAACCGTGAGGCTTAAATGCTCCTCTGGAGG
Organism: Neodiprion lecontei; assembly: GCF_021901455.1. NCBI lineage: Eukaryota > Metazoa > Arthropoda > Insecta > Hymenoptera > Diprionidae > Neodiprion > Neodiprion lecontei. The sequence goes on from NC_060265.1 coordinate 5,508,176, forward strand.
AGGTGGGGATACCTACATAGAATTGAATCGTTTTCGAACGCCGTGTGTCTGCACCGCGATAAATGTGGCCATAGACAATCGTTTCGTCTTTAACAATAAGTCAGTCTAGATTCCACATCGATCTTTAATAACGTAGATGTAGCGTGTCTTACCGTCCGTAGGTACTTGCATGTTATACGTATGTTATAGAAATATTTGACAGAAAATTGAAAGAAAATATGTATAACATCGTAACGGGCGTAAGAATCGCTTGTTAATTCACTTGTCACGTGCCCAACGCGGTACGCATGCGTAGTTAAAATGTACAACCGCTATGAAGCGATCGCGCATCACAGCATACACAAATTACGGTAATGCGGATTGTATGATACGAAGAATTGGTCTTCTCGGGATTTTAGGTACGGGGCCTCGAGGTTTCACAGGATCAAGCTGCAGAGGTATCTTTAGCAAATATCTCCATGCAGCTGGTTCGATTGAGGGGAAAAGAAAAAAAGGTGCATGGCGAGGATCGCGAGCGGCGCGCTGTAATATATTTCGTTCTTATCTGATTGTTCCGAAGCCCCCGAGCGATTCCAATAAGAGGATTGAAAAAAGCATGCGAGGAAAAGACTAACCCGGTTCGTACAAAGTTATTACGTATAACCTATTCGAGGATGAAACAGCGTTGTAAATCTTTGCGTGTACCTCGTTTCAGCGTACCCGCGGCAAACGGAAAAATAAAAAGACGATAAAATAAAGCGATTTTAACTTACGACCGGCCACCCGCGTTTTGGAACACGATCGTCCCGACGTTTATTAGGCTCTCGACAAACGCGGTGGGACCAATCGACGCCTGGTGGTCGTTGGCTGTAGAGAGTTTAGTCCATTTACCTGAAGGATACGCGACCTGACTCTCTATTCGACCGACTCTGCCCGCTAGGCTTCGTTATACTGCATCATATATAATCCAATGCTGGGGCGTATAACGGTTTGGAAACTTGAGACACTGTAAAACGCCTCAGGAATTAGACCCGTCCACTCTGATTGCGATTATTTCAGATTTTGATATTTGGTCATCTCGATTTTTCCTACTTTTCATGCTGAAAGTCTTGCAACTGTAGCTAACTCGGTTGTATTTCTCGTATTACGGTGCGGCAGATATAAACCCGCAAGTTTATCAGCGCAACATTTGAAAACCCAATTTATAGGTATACATACGATGAGCGAAAAAATTGATACAATTTATTGTTAATTTATTACCTTCGCAGCCGGTCTGGAGGAAATCTCAGCGAGATTGAACCTGATGGTAAAAGCCGAGCTGGCCGAATTAACCGCAGGAGCACCGATGAATCCCGGCGATCCTGAGACGAGGTGTCAATACCTGGAAAAATTACTTGGTGAGAATCTGTTGCCAGCAGCACGTATTTGTGTACATATATCGCATATATGCAGTATATGTACGGGTCTTTCCGCGCAAACTCGGTAAACGGTTGACCATGATCGAAAACGGAGTGTTTCTATTTTTCTTGGTTCGCAAAAGTTGATTTGGATATTTTCCAGATGGGTTTAAAAACTCATAGGGCAAAGACGAGTGATTGCAATAATTTGTAAATTTTTTGGAAGATTTTCAAGTGTCGTACTTACATAGATAAAATCTTTGATGAAATTAAAAAATGTCATGGTCAACCGCTCACTAAGTCACATATAATAACATATATTTAATAAGAAATTATTATGAATGAATGTAATCAATGAATATGCCAATGCTGTATACACCAATAAACAGCTACACTCGCCCAATACCTAACAAGCGGCTTAAGGTTCGTGCCGATTGTTTGTCATTCAGGTGTATAATATTTTCAATCGGGCGTACGTTACGTGCGCGATGGGGTGACAAAGAGGGGCCGGCAATCACGGGAGGTATAATAAAAACCGTCGGCATTGATTGCGGTATTATACGCGGGGTTTCAGACCGGAAGCGGGAAACGCCAGTCGTCGCTGGATGGCACGAACACGTGGAGGACGGGGGAGGTCGAGGAAACCTCTACATCGAGGAGGCACCCGGAGGACCCGGGGGGCGAGAACCGAGAAGGCCTGCGTCAACGCCGAGGACCAGAAGAGCGCAAATTGCTCAGATACACCGCAACATCGAAAGTATTCTAAGCCATAAGGCCAATCGCTCCTAATACCTATTATAAGCGTGACGTCTTCAAGATATTGTTATATAAGATATAAGGATCACACATGATTGCAGATACATAAATACACAGCTTAGTTTATGTACGGCGATATGGGAGATAGCTTTAATCGTTTACATGAGCACATGTATAAGTGTTTCCAAGTTACATATTCAATTCACAATTTACAGACACTGCGGGTCCCCTTCAATGTTTATAAACAGTCTCGAGGAAATGAATTGCGATATTTATAATTAATGCACGCTGCAATGGTGCAGGAAGAATGTGAACCCGCGGACTGCGTTTCGTCACATACAATTTTATATCCCCCTTTTTTTTTAAATATCGTCTTAGTTGTACAAGTACCGCGTACAAACAAATCCGAAAAAGATTCGCTTTGAAAAGTATTTGACGATTGTCGTACTAACGATAATTAGTAATATGTATGTAATATTATATACACGGAGTTGCGTCGTCGACGACGCGCTTTAAGATGGGAATATCTAGAGCAGTAAGCGTCTCTCGCTGATTAGAGTACCTATACTCATGAAACTCACTATTTATTTGATAGTTTTAATAAATATTGTAATATAAACGCTCTGTATCAATGATAAATAAAATCGTACAACTAAAATTACAAAACAATTTACGAATTTGATTTTTTGGCTGGATTTCCTTTTTTTGTTTTTTTTACAGCATATTATAGTATCCATCTATTTTTACGGAACAAGATATTTTGATCACATGCCAAGGATTCATGTTAAAAATATTACGTCTGGTACATGTGATTACTCGTTGTATAGGTTTATCCGTGAAATTTCAGAAAGTCAACATTTTTTTCAAATAATAAAATAAATTCGTATCTAGATATATCTACATGTGTGTATATTTCTTAAATATTCATCTATGTATATATATTATATACATAATCACTTATGTATTTATCTTGTACCCATTACACCGTAGTAACATCAACATATTGTTACTTGATCCTTACATCAAATATAATTTATTTATTTATTTTTTTTATAACGTATGTATGTATAAATAAGTGGCAATATATGCCAATAATAATCTTTAAATTACATGAAAATGCATCCATCATATTTTTGTGGTGTCTATTATACGCATATTACCTATTATCATTACGGTGACCAGGGGATCCAAAAGCCGAGTCACGGTAAAAAAAAAAAATTTCTCTAGTCTTCATTACAGAATTTTATCATCTCACGCCGTTCATTAAAACTTCTCCATCACAGAATAAGGCATTTTGCAGTCACAGATTTTTTATCTAACTCCGTTGTATTTTAATATCTCAAACTGCTATCACAACACACGCCATTGTTCGAATGTATTATCTTTGACTGCTGGAATCAGGTACGTTTAAATTTTAATCGAATGTTCGAATTGATGAACGAAATAATTTTTTTTTTTTTTGCGTACAAAGATAGACTTTAGTATGCAGAAATAGAGTAATTGGATTTTTTTTTAAGTCAACATTTCTTCTAATAATTCACTACACAACATTTTTTTCAATAGGCACTTTTCATTACTAAGTTGCTGTCGACAAATATTCAATTATAATTCGGTAATTCATTTAAACTAAGATTTTAGGCACCCTTTGTTCAACGTTCACAAAATTATAACGAATGCATAAGTGCCTGACATTATTATTGTTATGTCAATGATGCTTTGGTAAAAAGGCGTAATATTGCGACTTAAAAGAGATAAGAGAAAACAAATGTAAATGTAATAGATTATCATTGAGTGAGATAAAATAAAGTTGAACTGTTCAATGTTTCGAAATAGAATAAGTTATTTTGTTTCACAAATTTAACCAACCTCGTATTTTACAACAGCACCATTAACGTGCGCACTTAAATTTTAGTTTAGCATACGTGTTCTGTTTGTGGAATGCAAGGCAATAAGTTACTTATTTACTAATAAATAATAATCATATTAAATATAACTCGATATACAGAATAGTTATTACATAACTACAACCATTTACAGCAGTGTGGTATAATTAAATACATGTATACATATTATATATGTATACTATTTAAACTTTACTCTCTATCATTCGATTTTTTTCTTCAAGAATTTTCTATTCTCCATCTGTACAAATATTTATATTAAAAATATTTATACAAACAGTAGCAAAATCCGCCAACGTTAAATCATTTGTAATTCAATTTGAACTTATTACTAACAGTTTTAGTTACAATTTTTGTATATTGCCCGATCTCTCAAATGTGTTCAACGATTTTGTAAGAAATTTATGAAACGTCACGAATTTTGCCACTGATATAGCGTAGTATGCGCTCTGTGGCTTGTGCCCTGTACATCACTTTTAATGCCAGTTTTACTGGTACGTGGAGTTCAGCCATTTAAGAAAAACGCAGCAACGACATTACGCATTTTAACTATTAATTTGTTCGTTTCGGATTTTTCCACCGACCTAAATCTGAGGAGTGACTTGCGATCAACTAAATCATTACGAACTCTGGTAGGATATTTTTAAAAATGTAACAACAAATAAAAATCTGTAGGCCTACAAATGGCCTGGTTGTGTTCCGCGTAACGTCCAGCATCTAATTGCTACAGTGTATAGAGCGAAAAATCATATAATCCACGGACGTAAAAGCTACAATCTCCAAAAAAAAATTACACAATATTACACAAGAACTTAGGAAATAGAGAAAACCCGAGAAGATTTTTGTAAATGATAAACCCCGATTTGAATTAGTTATACATTGTAAATTTTTTTTTCTAAACAACCCTGGTTATTGCAAAGTACTCGTAATAGTTGTTTAGTACAATTGATGCCCAATAGTAATGGAGTTACCAAGTAATAGAACTTGTAGAATATATCGTCCGTTTCAAACACTTTAACAGCGCGATAAGAGCGAAATACTACATTCTAAATACTTACTAAGGTCAAATATAATTATTTATGGTATTTTAGCTACCTTTTTTCAAATAGATTAGACATTATCTTTCAGAACAATCGAAAGTTCTTCAATGCTGTTTTACAGTGATATGAAGTTTTGTTGGACTTATGTTAAATAATTTTCAGCGTGTCAAGTTACGAAATAATCATGTACGAGTTACCTGTAATTGTTGAGAAATTGTCTTGCAGACGAATACTTTGTTTGAATTAGAAATTAGGTATTTAAAATTAAGTCCAATCTACTGAAGTGATTACCTAACTACGTTAAATCTATGAATAGAGCTTGGAATATATATATATAGATATATATATATACATATATATTTATTTATATTTTTTTTAAGCCCTATGGACGGATAGTTCACTTGGTGACAGCACAACGGACTGAATTTTTTAATTCTTTCGAAGGCACGAACGTGTCCGGATATGATATTTTTCATAACTATGAGAACTTGTCTTAGAGTACAGTGAGAAGAAGAGCCGGAATATATGCGGGACGTTCCACTTAACTATTTGGTTTGTAAGACGCTGATAAAACCTAAATAGGTAACTTCTATCAGAGCAATGATCAAATGAACGCAGTGATTCTGACTTAATTCGAAATGAGTTAAGCTCCTAATTATGCCCCAAAAACAGAATTTATATATCTCTTTTATGTACAGTCAAGCTAATAACGTCACTCAAGTACAGAGAAGTTACAGATGGTCCCAGTGAATTGCCTTTCTGATAGCGATACAAATATTTTGTACTATGCCTTCAAAGCCTCTTTATATCACACACACGTCAATATTATATAAGTATATCTATATTTTTATGTACTTTATCGTACAAGTTCAATAGTAATAAATTATTGCAACAAACTTCTGTTTCGATTGTGTCCAAAGTATTTTTTCACATATCTACCGTCCTACCTCCCACTATACTCGAGTATATATGCATTTCTAGATGTAGATATCGCGATTAATCCACGTCATTTACTCTTTCGTTTACTTTACCAAAAAGACTTCCAACTTGGTAAATGAAAAACATAGATCGCTATCATTACGCTTCCATTTCACCAACGTACTTGACTTGGTAAATGGGCCACAACATATACACTAACGTTGTGGGCGAATTAATCTTTAATATTAACGTCGCATTCCTGCTGCTAACGTTTGTTTGTTTTTTCACTTTACTGATGGCTTTTGCTCAGCAAATGCGAATTGAATTGGTACAAATTGCAACATTGTTCTCCACATATGTTACACTTCCATGGATTACTATCGCTATGGCAACCCTTGTGGAGAAAATATAACGTTTGGTCAGGAAATGTTATTCTACAATGCGTACATTGCAATCCACTGCTTCGCGGATCTGGCCTTGTTGATGTAGGTGGCTCACCTCGTGAATGTAAGTTACCGCTTGAATTGCTCACACTTGTATTGGATGATAATTTTCTACGAAGATCATCCCTGAGCAATGACTTTAACGGAGAGACTTTTATTAAAGATGGCAAAGGAAGATTACTCGAAGTCGCCCCTGAATCTTCTGTTCCATTACTGTTTGGCTCTTGCTTGATAGGAATCAAAGAAATCGATGGAGTAATAGAATCTTCGCAGCCACCGACACTCCTGAGGAATAAACAGTGTGTCATTGTTTTTTAAATACTCCCAATATTTTAATCATTTGAAAAATATTGTACCGAAATGAACATTCATATGGAAAAATATCACGATGTTTTAACCTGTGCACAGCGCTGCTGTTGACTGTAATCTGATGATGGCTACTGCTTGGAGCATTACTGTTACTGTCCGCACTCTGCGGACTGTTCGGACTATCCCCATTCAATGGGGCAGGACTTGGGTTACGTTGATTCGACGTGTGTTCTTGATAAGGGATGGATATTTCCACATGAGGAGTAAGAAAATGCATTGGTGGCGTTGCGTTGTCTGCTGATCTATTTCCAGTACTATCTCCGCTGTCGGATAAAGGTGCAGAAGGTATAGCCTCTCCGGGTGTACAACTATTCATTAGAGATGTGGAGCTGTTTGGTCCAGGATTATCGAGGTCGATTCCATGTCTGAAAACAATTACAATAATTATCACGACTATTCTTTCTCGTGATGTCTGCTTGAGCAGAAGTATGTGTATGATTGCAGTCTGTACCTATTGAAAAAATGTAGCCTGAGACACTTCATCGTAGCAGCTCGGTAACTGCAAAGTGGACAGGATTTCACCATGTCATGCTGGCCTACATGTTCGTTCTGAAAATGGGCTCGCATCGCAATCTGTCGTTGAAAGCCTCTGTTGCATATTGGACAGTGGTAGGGCAGTGTTTTAGAATGCGTTGTGAAATGTTCAGCAAGGTGATCTTTCCGAAAGAATCTCTTTTGGCACACTCGACACTCGTAAGGTTTCACCCCAGTGTGTCTCATCTGGAAAAATAATTAAAAAGTATTTAAGTTGATGCTTATTGCAAAAAAAAAAAGATTCTATGTGTTAATGAAAATATCCGCTCAAAGAACTGAAAAAAAACAAGCCTCAAAATACCTTGTGCCGTCTCATGTTAGCACCATTGGAAAATTTCATGTTGCAAACATCGCACTCAAAGAGCTTACGATGCGTTCTGTGGCCTGAGTGTCCTTCTTCTCCATCCCCGTCATTCTCATTTCCCTCGATACCCTCCGCACTTTCTCCTGCCTCACCACTCAACATGCACTGGTCCTGATGCGCACAAAATGCAGTTTTATTTATTGTTTCGTAGTTATCACAGCGGTCGCACCTGAAAATGAAATTAACAATAACTTTTCATTATCCAAAGTAGAGGCGAGATACACTTGCAAATTGGTATCAAAAATGGAGAAGGAGAAAAGTTTGATCAGATGATTCTGTGTTTACTTTGTACTTAATGTACCTCACCGAAATATTGGAACCGCTCCATCTCCACTGTCGTAGTTTGTGTTAAGGGCTCCTTCATTGTCTGGATCTAAGCTTTCGTCTTCCCTATGATTTGACGACTCTCCGACCTCGATTCGCGAAGAGGAACGAGAGTCTACCTCGTTTTCCCCACCGCCACTCCCGATCCCATCTGACATCGTACTTCCTGGTGGTACTATCCTGAGGCCTTTGCGTAAGCCTGAGTCAATGGAATAAGACAGAACGTACTGGGTTGCTGTTGACGATTCAATTTTGAGAACTGATATTTATTTGCTGCCTTCCACAATGGTCCCAATTAAAGTATCCTGAGGAAGGCAATGAGACTTTCGAATAATATTAGTTGTTTGACGGATTCCCATTGAATGATATATACTTTAAACCGGAATTATTTCGCAAATTCTTTACCTGCCGTTTCATTCGACCTTTTTATTCAAACCGAGATGATGGTTGAAAATATAAATTTCAATTATTTAGCGATCTGGCAATGCAAAAATATCTCGGCAAGGTGTAGTGGCAGGTATTACCCAATCCTGAGACGATTACGGCATAGAAACACCTGGTGGTTAACGCAGTGCCAGAGTGCACTGCACTTTGTCCCAGTTTTGATCGAATCCGTCACGTAGTGACGTAGGATTTTGCGGTTTTAACAATAAAAAGCCACCAGAATTTGAGAATACACGCCGTAAAATACTTACTTACATTCCAGGACCGCCTAGTTCACTTTTCCCGTAATAAATATCCCTCGTCCTCTCTATATTTTAGGCAATAATGCTCGCATATCTTTATTTTTACTTTTTTACTTTTCACGACGACACACAAATAAAATGTAACGGAAGTGCCAGATATCCGTTTTCTCATGCTACCACCTTCGCTTCGCAAGTTTACCTACTTCTTACACATTAATTCATGTCCACGAAAACGTGATACTGAGTTCTGTATAACGGGAAAACGTCATTCCACGAATGGATCAAGATTATATTCCCACCATCAACGATACTTATTTACTTATTCAATATTGTACCAGCAGAATAAATTTTTGATAGCGGATTAAACGAATCGGATAAAAATGTGAAACCTAACCTATTTTATTTATTTTTTTCTAAGTTGGTAGCAAGTGCAGCTTGACGATCTGTCAAACGTCACATTTTATATACAACATTTGACGCACGTTATCCGTTGCATTTCTTTTTCACGAATAGCAGACCATTTTCTAATCAAGGAAATTCATTCGACAGTGAGACTGGAAAAAAGCGAAAAACGTTCCTAACCTAGAAATAATCAAAATTAACATAGAAAGTTTATTTAAATGATAGAAATTTCAAACAGGCGGTAGTAACCTATATAAACACGCGTGCGAAATCGGTATGACACTTTTGTTACTGCATGTAATGAATACAATACAGTTATTTTCGAGTGCATGGTGGTAAACGAAAATCATAAATGAAACTGAAGGTTGAGGTAAAGTGTAGATAATTTTTTAAAGCAATTTTTACTATCGAAAATTGCGTACTTCAAAATGACGCGTGTTCCCCGATACATACTATGTGTACTGTGAAATACGATTGCGGCGAGATATGATAATCGCTCGTAATTATGAAAGCGTGACACTACTTTACGAGTAATAGCAGTAGAAAAATAACTTAACGAAATTGAAAGTATTCAATATTCATTTTCGCACGATTGAAAACGATTAATTATATTTGCAAAGTAGCTGACGGGACTGAATCTTGATTCAAATCATGCACACTTTTCAAGTGTTTTAAATTAGCTAACCTTACTATATTCTATCGCGGAAACTTGGTTCGGACGTCTGATACGTAAAGTTGCGTAATTAATGCTATCAAAAATTTGCTCTTAACCGACGACTACAAGCTCAATTAGGCATTGCGTAAAAAAGCTGAATTTAAAGAGAGAGAAAATACCACGAAAATACGATACTCCTCTACGCCACATTTTGACGATTTTGACAGTGATGAGAGAGGTTAGTTCGAATCGCGGTGAAGGGAGAAGCAAGCAGCATGGGAGATACGCGAGATGAACGAGAATACGTGTGATAGATAAAAATAGAGGAACTGTCGGTGGATGTGTTCACGCTGTTGGGCGTTGTTCCGCGTAGAACCTGTTGATTATCTCCTTGTACAACAATTATTTCACTTATTTTTACGCTCTTTGAATCGATGATATACATACACACCTGCTACCGCACTTCATAACAAAGTCATTGATTGAAAATTAATTTAATATAGCCGAGTAAATCGTTTATCTGCCGATTTACGTGTAATGGAGTGGGACGGTAAGAAGCACCCAAATGCATCTTTCCCTGCGTCCTCATTAATTCGCAAATGGAGTGCAAAAATGCCCGATTAATTATTTACTCAATTAAGGTATATGTGTGTTATGTGACATACATACCTTTTCATTTGTCCACTTCACTGCAATAATTGTTCAGGTTATTAAAAAAATACAAAACGAAATAAACGAAAAAATAGCGAATGTAAATGATATAGTTATTACAATAATTTGATAAATTTCGCAGTTTCTTTTTTTATCACTTCATTCGTTTTTGCTTGCAGAATATAGGTGAGTGATGGGAAAGGGTGAGGAAAGCAGTGCAGCTGGGTCAGAGGCGAGTGAGACTTCATTTTTGGTAAAAACTACTGAAGCTAGTAAGATGCTTGAAGCAGCTCTATTACAAATGGACGGTATCATATCAGGTGGATATCTCAACTCTTCTAATGATTGTCTGGAATGTTTTATGTCAATTGAGAAATCATCTGTCTTTTTTTGTAGCTTGGATTATGCTAAAAAACAGCCATTACTTTCACTACGAAAAATTAAGTGATACCTATCAGTCTTTGTAAAACCCCGAACGACTGGTTTAACAAAAAGAATCAAAATAAAATGCTGTCCACGAATTTTATATTTCATTGTTTTTTCTATCGAAAGACTTGTCTGTGCGAGATCATAAGTAAGCCTCTTTCTGTCTGGTGGAGGAATTTGAAATGAATTGACATTTTGTAAAGTATCTCATAAACCAATTATTGTAAGTTTAAACAAGAAACAAGTATCATGCGTTAGTAAAAAGAAAGTCTTCAAAAATAAATTCGCTTGTATCAACTATGAAATTGTCAGTGGATTTTCTATTCGATTGACGTTACATTCTGTGTTTCATGTAGGAGCTTGCGCAGAGGGATCTGACAGTAACTCTGAATGGAAGGATTCGGTGAAAGAAGCCACAAAGAACCTTGTGTCTGCAATCCAAAATGCTCCATCTCTCCCACAACCCCCCAATTTGGAGACTGTTGAAGTGTTATTGCACTGGCTACAACCAGTGAGTACAAGATTCGCATAAAACAATATTCAAGTATAGATCCTTAATAGTTGTGTAAATTGAAACTCAAAATATACGCTGCATTACGAAGGGAAGTTGAAAAGAAAGAAAGAAAAGTTTGTTTTCCGTATGGAATAAGGACAAGGAAGAACAATAAATGAAAACTTCTAATTCCAACGAATCGAATCGCTCATTTCCGGTTTCGCCTTACTTCCGGAAGGCACGTAAGCCGGTTCGATCGCGGAGCACGTCCATTCGATTTGAAATCAAGGCACGTATCCGTGCATCCACATAGCCGGACAGAATATTCCCGTAAAATTGAACGCCGGCGGAATATTTGCGCGCTGCAATTGTGCGAAAATGATATGCGAACGATTTAAGTATCGCTACTATTTCATAGTCACAGCAACAATAACATGGCTGATGCTTGCCGCGAGAGAATTAATGAAAAAGGTGAGTATATCACGCGTTGAACTATTGAAAATATTGAAAAAATAATGAAATGAAAAATTGCGAGTGAAGTGGCGATATTCGTATAAGATGCACGCGTCCATTGCGCGCACGCGTACGACGTGCAGCATGCCTCGTCCCCGTAGACGAGGGAAGAACAGTACCAGTCTCTATTTATAAATACGGCGTCTTCAAGATTTGGACGGGTTAATTTTAGTTTACGAGACGGAGTCTGTCCGAAGGGAGTCTCGTCGGTTTCGAAAATTTCTCGAGAAATAATTGGAGAATACGGTTTCATTTATTAAACTAACTTAATATCGCTGTCCGCGCGCGCTTTGACCTTGTTTCCTTCGTTTCTCCCGATTCTGATCGTGATCTACCCGGAAACTTCCGGTTTCGCGATCGAAGGCTAAAACTTAATCATCGCGAGCGACGGTGGAGATAAAAGAGAGACTCAATAATCCCAAAACGAGAAGGAAAACACTGAAAAAAGTGGTGCGAAATTATTTTCTCGCATATTTTCATCCAACTTTAACATTGACACGCGGTAGATGTTGAAGAATATGATCGATGTGATACCGTGTTGGGTTTTAGTAATTCATTCGACTTTGATTCGGGGGTCGATATCATCGGAATTGGAAATTTAATGAACTGATCGACGATATCTGTGTAGTAAATACGGTAAAAACAGATCGTATATTAACCGTAAATTTTTCGCCTCCGTTATGGAAGATTCTTGGGGTGGTGGGCTCATGGGAGGAGGAGAACGTCAAGATTTGGATCCGATCACCGAGGAGGAAGACAGAAGCTATCCGAAAGGTATCAACGTGAAATCGGGAGTTTTTTCATTCTAATTTAGTGTTCTAATCTGGTACATCGCGAGGATAGAGATAGAAAAAAAGTTCAGCTTCCGAGTAGCTCAGCAGTTGAAAGTGACCGATGTGCAATTAAAATTTTGCTTTTTTAAACTCTCACCGCGTTCGAGGAAAAGAAGAAAACAGAAAAAAGGAAAACACATAACGCGACCCGAAATAAACTCCATCAACAATGGAAAATGGACGGACAGACTGACGCGGCTCGTCCAGATAGTGATGATGACGGGATGATGTGGTTTTCCCAAGGCTTCTACCATATGTACTTATAGATGCCGAGAGCCTAGACCTTCTCGATTTGAGAGGACAAGGGGCATCACTCCTATAAATACGAGACTAAATAAATACCTATTTAAAGATTATACAGATGTGAATGTATGTACATACGTTAGTATAGGTATGTATACACACCTAACTGTAGCATATTAACCTACGTATACTAACGTACGTATTTACGTCTATAATATTGAAGACCGTCTCTTCAAATGGGAACCATCTCACTATTGGTCACAATGATTATTAACTACACGATTTATAATCGTTCTGTATTCTCGTTTTTCCGGATTCATTCAAATTACATTAGGTACATAACTCGGGCATTTCTTTCCTGTAACTTTCTTTTCCCCGAGCTTTACCTTTTTCTCGCGAAGTACATCGATTATATAGTACGGAAAGTAGAAATACGATACAGAATATTGATGATGATAATATAATAATAATAATAATAATAATAATAATAATCACTACCAATACCCGTCACACCCGATAGGATATGTCCCCATGAGTCGTTAAGCTTGTGCGGGGCAAGGGAAGGGATGGTAAGTGATCATCATTATGCGTCTGCAGCGAACTGAAGATGATTAAGAAGAACGATACGATTAATTTACAATGCAGATTCACAATCCGATTCATCGGACACAACATCGACAATGAAACGGAACGCGTCCAAGGAGACGACGTCGGACGTTTACGACTCTTCGGCGACATCTTCCACGTCGGAACCCGGCGACGAATATCCCGAAGTTTATTCACGTAACGTTGCAATCGAACTGCCTGGACCACCGTTAGATTTACGCAACGATTGCAGGTCACAGAGTTGCCTTTGCCAGGTATAAAAATAACTTAAAAAATCGCGTCGTTAATTTGAATTTAAAGAATAAAGCATGTCGCTTCTTAACAAATATTTCGATTCCTTCCGCAAAACTGACAGTCTGGGAGAAAAAACGTATTGCGGTGTTCTTACAAAGAAGACAGAAGATAATGAAATTACCAACGTTTCATGATTTCTCGTATTTGTTTTTTATTTTTATGAAACTATCGCAGAACTGCCTGATGGGATACACGAGAGCGATTGCTTTTCAAGGAAACATGAGCAATTCCTGTGCCGTCAACGCGGCGCATCTATCATCTCTACCGCCTTTCTACGCTACATCTTGCCCAAGGTGGTTAATCTTTGTTGAATTTTCTTATTCGACTTTGCATTTGACGCGAATAAATTTTTACGAACAATAATTTTGATGTATTATTGGCTGAGTGCGAATAATGTGCAACAAAAAAACTTGTACAATTAGCGCCGGAAACGAGTTCGTTTACCGATCATCGAAAGAACCGTCACCGATGCGGTACATCGCTCCTCCGGTCCCTCGTTGCTGTCTTCCTCTCAGTCCGGGTCCATCAATGGCCAAAGATTCATCTGGGATTCGTTCCGACGGTAAATCCTCGAGCATGACCTCATTGCCGGTAAATTCGAGCCGGTGCGCCGGGTCCTTGGACCGAAGAAGACGTCGGCTCAGGAACAGAAACGAAAGAGACCAAAGAGCCAGGTCGCATAACGATCTGATATGCTGCGATAGGGAGAGACTTTATTGTTCTCATCAACAATTTCAATACGCGAGCAATCCGTATATGAACGGCTATAACAATAACACTGAGGTACAAATAATTGTAGAGTTGGACGTCAGTCTTTGTTGTAATTAATTTGAGATGCAATGAAAAATTGTTTCTTAAATTTAAATAAAATCGTAAAACGAATAATCACACGTTGGATGTTCTTATTAACAGAGGTGTAGGGAGGTTTGCTGTTGTTACTTTAGTTCCATTCGTTGGAAAACCAAGAATTTATAACAAATGTTTATTTACACGTTGCATCGACCCTTCCTAATGCAGATGATCGATTTTTGTTTCACTATAAAATTATCTTTCGCCTACAAATTCCAGATTTTCATGACCAACTATGATTTCTAGGAGCGTTTGAGAAAACTGGAGAACGAACGCGGCGCGTTACACATGGAGGTATCTGTGCTCTCTGAACAGGTCGATGCTCAGTCAAACAAAATACACGAACTGGAAAGCATATTGCAGGAGAAAAAAGAATCTCTGAGACAGATGGAAGAGGCTCTTCAACGGGTAACAATAAACAAAGCTACAGCTTATCGCGTTTGGCGCAGCGAAATTACCCGGCAGTAAAATTTTATCTATTGTCCTCGCAATATCATATCTTACACTGTACTCGTGATTGACAATCTGCAGATGAATAAAATCGCGCGAATTTTGCAAGCTTGAATAATTTCTAATGCACGGTACTTTATTTTATTCAAGGAAGTTATCTCGAGGAGCACGTTAGAAACTCAGAAACTGGAGCTGCTAAGTTCTATGTCCGAATTGAAGCTAAAACAGGCCAGCCTAGAACATGAGAATCGAAGTTTACGCAGCAATCCCATGTCAAACGTACGTTAATCATTGTATTGTTGATACTTCCAATCAATAAATGTGAGAAATGATACAATCCTTTTGTGTTATGTTTTAGGGTGAAAGATTCAGTCGCCATGCAGGACAGTACAGCAGCTTACCTCGGCCGCCAACGTCATCAAAGAAGGGAGTCGCATTTGGTAAGGTCGTCGCAAATTCAAACTATGGCGCACAGTCTGTCCCCTTGACTGTTAAGGGAATCTCTGCTAGATGTCTGTCAGCCCCGATTCTAGGTTTTAATCAATTCAATCAGAATATAAGTATGCCTGCAGTGTTGCATGCTGCTATTATGATAACAGAGCTTAAATTTAAAAACTTGACTAATCACGCGATTTTTGGAGGAGATTGCAAATCAAGTGCGTATTTAATCAAGGAAATAACAATGCGATTGAAACGTGTTAGCTCAGTAACAGCTAAAGCTATTTTTCGAAATAATTGACGTTCTTGTGCTTGCGTATAATTATTGAAATTTTGAACTCTCTCTCCTCAATTCTAAACTCCTAATATCTGATTGAATATTTTTCAGAGTGCTTTTTCTTCTTAGTATTTTACAAAAATCACAAATTGGCATAAAATTAACACAAGCACGGCGGTGAGAAATATCCGTCAAATGTAATGCTTGTAATTTGAATTTTCAAACGATTTTTCATAGCTGAGGAGGAGAAGACAGTAATCGGCGAGGCTGCACCGCAACCTGAATATATTCCACCAAAACCATTAGCCGATCTTACGATGGAGGAAGTTGGGGATTGGCTATCACGCCTAGGCCTCGAATGTTATGCAGCTGAATTGCGACGCTGGGGTGCTACAGGAGCAAAGCTATTAGAAATGCAACAGAATCAAATTGAGAAAGAGCTTGACATAAAGAACACGCTGCATCGGAAAAAATTGTTGTACGCTATCGAATCTGAACGACCGAATTCCGTTGGATTTTTCGGAGCTGAACAGGTAAAGAGATACGAAAATTAACAATCCCTTTCCTTGCCACAACATACTAAAATAAAAAACAATAAACATGAATAATTTATGACTTACAGATGGACAGTGCAGCAGTTCTTCGATGGTTAGACGATATTGGATTACCGCAGTACAAAGAAGCTTTTCAAAACGCTAAAATAGATGGTAGAGTTTTGCATCGATTAACCACAGAAGACTTGCTAAATTTAGGGGTAAACGCCCAGTTATGTGCTGCTAGCTTACGCCGAGGAATTCAGGTATCAGGATTCGTTTTTTTTTTCATTTTATTTTTACTTTTTAACGGAACGAAGGAGACCGATCAATCTTTGGATTTTCAGGTCCTTCGGGAGCTGAATTTCAATTTTGACAGCTTGGAGAGAAGGTCTATTAACGGAAATGGGGCTGACGGTAGGAACGTCACGTTATGGACGAATCACCGTGTCATGGAATGGCTAAGAGTCGTAGACCTTGCCGAATATGCGCCGAACATGCGCGGCTCCGGCGTTCACGGCGGATTGATGGTTCACGAGGGTCGTTTTACCTCTGAATTACTAGCTACTTTGCTCAGCATTCCTCCAGGAAAGACGCTACTCCGCCGGCATCTGACAACTCACTTCAACCAACTTTTAGGAAGAGAGGTCGTCCAGCACAAACGGGAGATTGAGAGTACCTTAGGATTCGTGCCCCTCACTCTGACTGCCAGATTAAAAGTAAGTAGTTCAACCATATGAATAATCATTTTATAAATTGTTTACCTCAATTGGACTGTTTTCTGAAGGAAACAATGAAAAATGATTAAACAAATTAGTAAAACGTTTTTGTATCTGATTATTCATTGAATTTTTCATTATTTATATTTTTCCCTTTCTCTTCATTATATTTTATGCAAAACGAGAAATTGGGACTCTACATTCACGATTACTATAAACAAGCGATTATTTCAATTCGTAACTTACTTTCTTAATTAATGATTAAGGTACCAAAGAAATCCCAGTTCACGTTAAAGCGAAAGAAAAGTAAAAATGAAGTGGATTATGGGAACCTAGTTTGTCCTCTGGAACCTTCACCACCAGGTACACCGTGTTCGCCTTCTTCAAGCCCTGGCAGTCCTAATCTGAGCTCACCCATTCTCTAACCAATCACAGATTCACTCGAGCAAGAAACTAAAAAAAAATCAAAGAACACTCGTAAGTCTAACTCTACTAATGCATACACGTAACCAATCATCCGTTCATATGATACGCAAAATTTAACGAACTGTGCGAACAATAATATTCCATTGTGCGTCCCATTTTATCTTGATGCTATATTTAACGTACATGTATTTCATAATAATCTTATACGTGGCATTTTAATATGAATCGTCGTTTTCGATAAATTAACTAGTTCAATATTGTGTGTGATTTAATTTATCTTTGAATATTTCAGGTAGAGAAATTACGGAACACAAACGAGTAATTGGTTGCATATAGACATTGAGAGAGGGAATGAGTCTGTCTGTATGTTAATCATTTGAAATACTGCCAAATAAAATTGTAAATTAAACAAATATTTTTACTGTAGCAGATTATTAACATGTTACCAATAATCAAGCAACAACTAGCTATTTTACTGACTGCTTTCTAATGAAATCAATTGATAATGAAATTTTACTTTCAAGTGTACTTGTTCTTGTACTGTATGCATACATTAAATTCCATAAAATGAGTATTCTTAGCCGTACACACATGCTTTTTTTATGAATTTTCATCTGGAACTTTTGAGCTATTAATCAGATTGTAAATTTCACAATGAATCAGTGAGTGTGACAATCGTAGAAGGTAAAAAAAAAAAGAGAATAGAATAATGACAAGTTATTGATTAAGTACCTAGTAAGTTTTCCCATTTAATAATCAGCAGTACGTATTGTTAATTATGAAGCCTGTATTTTTAATACTAAGATATTATACACGTACGATTATACAAAAACATGGCAGTAATCTGTATTTTATAAGAATAAAAAGATTGCAAATATAAGAAGTAAAAATTAAACGAAGATTGAAACTTACGAAGCGCTACATCGATTGATTCAAATCAACCCGCTGTATTGTACACACATCGGAAATAGTAAAAATCGTCGGGAATCGGTCCTGTACTAGCTTGGCGTAAGATTTTAACCGTCTTCGCTGTCTGTAATAATTCATGCGTGTATTTATGAGTAAAATCTTCCTCGTTTTCGATCCCGATGATTGATTTTATGTTTTGACGGTGTACGCCACTCAAGCATCTGCTTTCCGTGTTGCCGGTACCCAGGTGTGAAGCAACACTTCGTCATTTGTAAATTCTCAAACTATAATTTATTTTAACTTACCCATCAAAGGATAAAAAATACCACATTATACCCCATGTACAATAGACCAGTTCTACTTTAGGACATACCTTAAAATCATGGCGGTGTGAGTTTCGGTCAAGATAGCGATAGCAGCTGCCGGCACATCTCTGGGATGAAGATTTTCCGACAAATTTTTAATTCTCTCGATTGCTTCGGTACAATTCTCAACCCCAATCTGAAACAAAATAATATATTGTAGTGCATGTTCCGTTAGTTATTATAAAAGTCTCAGAGCCTAATTCTAAACCTGATTGCTGAGCGCTAATAATATCTTCGCATCCTCGGGAGAAAGAGCGGGCTTGTAAGAGCCAGCTGCAGCTAACCAACCATATCTCGTTGTATGGCCGATGATCCGCCAACGTTTTTTTATGATTTTGTTAATCTGAGAATAAAGAACAAGAAAGCAATGACATTATGAAAGAATATGAATTTGCAAGATATTTGAATACCAACCGTTTCCAGTAAAAAATTTTCCTCGCAGAGTGGAAATAGGAGCGTTGTAGAATCCAAAGGACGATTTTGCGACGTAGAAACATTGGTCTCGGATTTGCAATTTCGATCGATTTCCGCGTTGATCAATTTTGGTAAACAGCTCTTCGGTTCAGAATTGAAATTTCGTTTACTCGAGGAAATCGTTTTATTAACCAGCGTGGAACCCATTCTCCGCGCTGACGAGGATCGCGGCGAATAACCGTCTGGTTGTTCGTTTTATACGATAGATAATAGTGTTTCGCGCCTCGAACTCTCACCATTACTCAATCGATCGGACAATTCTGAACGTTGAGATAACGATAAAATTAGGTTGTTTAAACCTTCGGAAACCAGGATAACGTGCAAACACGTGAAGTAAAATTTCGATTGAACGCATTAGCAACATCACGATAGCGAATTAATATGTCTGGCAAATTACCATCGTTATTAAACATATTAGCCATTCAAAACGCTTGTGGAGTTTCCGGAAAATATATTCACAGTATGATTTCTAAAAACAAGTTCCAAATCCATTGGAGAATTGATTTGGCGTAGGCATTATTGATACGAGTCCAATATTAAAATGTCTTGCTTTCAAGGCACGCTACAGACACAACGTAGATAGCCATGGCTAATTTCTTGTCATCGGCCATTTGAAAAACTATAGAATTTAGCAATTTGAGAAGACATGGTTACGTAGTCGCGCGATTTTTGTGTTCCCAGTATATCATTTTCGCTAATTCGGAGGTGGGAAAAAGTAAGAAAACGAGATAATTAAAGCAAGTGCGGCAATCTTCAACGGATAATTAATTTGACACCGCGGTGTATTATCCGCGGGAGGTTATTCAAAAAAGACAAGAGCAACGGTATTCCCGTTCGTAAGAAAATCGAAAAATATAATCAATCCGGAGTTAATTATATAAATTAAACAAACTACCGATGAAGACAGAAAAAAAAATTAAATTCTATGGGTTTATTATTATAAGATGATTTCTTGCAGTTAGCGGTATAAATAAATGCAGATTCCATTCGACCTGCAAAAGGCAGAAAGGAATGACAAACAAATTCATTGTGAATTATGGTAGCAGAGCAGCTAGGATGCCCCCGCTGGTTTGCCAGGTCTCATGTCGCAGCCAGCTCTGAACCAGACAGCGTCCGAAGAGGCAACTTTAGCCGCAAGGGGATACAGATTGATAAAAAAACTTGGGGAGGGCTCGTATGCCAAGGTATAATACATTCGCTGCGTATAAGCTGTTTTCGGACAGCGTATCGACTTATCGGTAAACTAATTTCCTCGCCGATATCAAAGTTCGGCAAACTTCTGCGATACATTATGTATACATGCCAGGTATAACGGTAAACACGATTTGTAATTGCACAGGTGTATCTCGCCGAGTACAAGCCAGATAACGACCCTGACAGAGCGAATACACTGGCGTGTAAGATCGTGGATACCGCCAAAGCGCCCAAGGACTTTGTCAAAAAATTTTTGCCCCGAGAATTAGATATTTTAGTGAAATTAAATCATCCTCACGTAGTTCACGTGCACAGCATATTTCAAAGGCGGTCGAAATACTTTATATTCATGCGATTCGCCGAGAATGGAGACCTCCTTGATTTTATATTGAAAAACGGAGTGGTCGCAGAAAGTCAGGCGCGAGTTTGGCTCAGACAACTCGCTCTTGGTAAAAGAATAAAAATAAAATAAAAAAAAAAAATTTTAATACACTCATAATGAATATTTCGAACATCATCGGGTGGTATGGTCGGGTCTCGTATTCAAAATTGTCAACTTTGCCTACCATTACCGAATTTCAGGACTCCAGTACCTACACGAAATGGAAATAGCACATCGTGATATGAAGTGTGAAAACGTGCTGATCACGTCTAATTACAACGTAAAATTAGCGGACTTTGGTTTTGCAAGATATGTAGTCGACGGCCGAGGCAAACGCGTCCTGAGCGATACTTACTGCGGCTCATTATCTTACGCCGCGCCGGAAATCCTGAGAGGATCACCTTACAATCCAAAAATAGCGGATATTTGGTCCCTGGGGGTGATACTTTACATATTACTCAACAAAGCCATGCCTTTTGATGATACTAACATAAAGAGATTGTACGAACAACAGACTAACAGGAGGTGGAAATTTCGGGGTAAAGTGGTAGAAATTTTGAGCGACAACGTTAAGAGGGTCGTTACCAATCTGCTTGAACCCGACTTGAATAAGAGATGGAAAATGGACCAGGTATTGCATAGCGATTGGATACTCATGGATCCTCGATTAATGGTCCTTACACCTGCCGAGCAAACCGCCCTCAACTCTGCGATTGAGGAAAGGAAAAGGAACGAGGAGAAAATAAATAGAAATTTGGCAAGTGACCACGAATGTACTTAACGGAATAATTTTAACCATTGATTAACAATTTTTTCCCATGTTTTTTCCAGAAGCCTACGAAACCTGATAGCAGGAGTAAGACTGATGCCGATGAAGACCATGGACGCGGAAATGAAGATGTGACCGTCATCAAAGACGCGATTAAGGTACATTTCCTAATTGTAAAATCTCATCACTTGTTCTCATATGTTTGATTTGTTTCGTTGGTAGAGCATTTTTCTATCTTAGCATTGTGTTATTTTTTAACGGTAATGCAATGCACTATTCGAGAATATTAAAACATGACCCAATTTCAAGTACTGACACCATATCTTTAAACGAATCGATTTGGTCTTCCTTAACAGGATCACAGAGAACGTTTATCGGACGCGCCCAAACCGTGATTGAACCGTAAGAGAATTAGTTGCAGAATTTTATTGAGTCTAGGTACCTGGTGTAATTTTAAGAACGTAAGAAAACTATCCGTTATTGCAATTTTTAGCAGTTACGAATTTACGGTCCTTCATTTTCTAGTTGCAAGAGCAATCCTGAGCATTCATAAAGTGAATATCGAACCATGCAATTAACTCTGATTTGTAGTTTGAGACCAAGAAGTAATGAATGCAATTAACATCAAAAAAATCGTAATGAAATGTAAATATTGTCCGTGAGTAAAGATTATTTTACAGTTATTGGTAATCTGACTGTTGATCGAAATTGTATCACTCTGTGTTTCACATTTTGATTTCATTTACACAGAAAAGTTAGTAAGTACATAAGAGTTTACTCTTGAATTTGTCGAGTGAAAACGATACGGGTAACAATCTGTTTATTTTTTCATCAACAAATAAGAATTTAACAAAATGCCTACTAAATTTTGATCATCACTCGATCAAAGCTTTTGCATTATTGAAGCTTATTAATTAAGGTAATTAATTTCGCAAGAAGTTACAACGTTCACCTGCTATACCATTTTATATAATTACTAAATTACAGACTTTCAATAAATAAACAATAACAATATATTATAAATAAATTCAACTTACGATTCGTTGAGGAATAATTCAGTTACCAACGTAACGTGTTTTCAGCAACCTTGCATTGCTATTTCTAATCACCTGCACATAGTAATCGTTATCATCTCTATACGTACCAATCTTTCCGTTTAATTGAGTGGCAATCAATTGACGTGGCCCTGAGAGTCCTCCTAATTTCCAAACACCATCGGATTGGAATATTAAGGGCTCTCCTGTTGGAGCCACTTCCATTAGAAGAAACTCTGAACCAGGTAGGGTATATTCTTCGAATTGACCCCACGTATCATATCGTAGTATTATCGTATCCCAAGTCAACTGCACAGCGAGCCAGAGTGAGCCAGATGACACAATAGCAGATGCTTGCGTAGCCCCAGGTAGGTTGAAACCTGAAAATGTCGTTTGCTAAATTAATTTCTTTAACAGTTAAGTAGCGAATTCTAGTAAGGCTCGATAGTTTGCAGATATTCAGGCTGTCCGAAAAGTTAGTTAATTCAGCGGATATTTTTCTGAAGGATGCAAACTGTGAAACACAAACCGGCAACTTGACGAAATTTCTTCTCCACATGCTCGTAAGTATAGATCCATACACCGCCATTAGGATCTGAGGTTGCAACAACAACTAGTGGAATTCCCTCCAATTGAAAAACTTGGCTGAATAATACTCTGCTAGAGTTCGGAGGGAAGGTAAGAAGTTGAACTGTTTCTCCATCACATGTTAGTACGCCAATTTTGAATAAACAGTTTCCTAGACCTTCAAAAAGTACCGCATGAAATATGGATGAGCCTGAGGTCAAAGCCGTAGAGTTTACTTTAATCAGTTCTAATTTATCACAATACCAAGCTCGTCCTATTTTAAAATGTAAAAAAAATAAAAATTAGTACAGATCAGTTTTGAAACCTTTGTTGTGAAAAGTTTTGTTTGCTAAAAAATAAAATAATCTAACTTACGTGACAATGATATATGAATTTGTTTTGCGACGTAACTAAGTTCCACCATTCTGGCACTGACTAATTCTAAATCCAAAGTAAGTCGATCCAAGTTTTTAAGTTCCACCCCATGGAACAGTCTATTTACTGCAGAATCTCCCATTATCGTGACATCACCCCTCATTATGATCTGAGACTTTATTATTTGAACTTGTTTATTCTTCTTCAACTGATGCTTCACCAGAGATGACAGATCGATGTCATTTATTTGTCCATCAATGACAATTTTTGACGTAATTATGGTCCCATGAATTTTTTTTGTCCCACCTACTTGCTGGGATATTGATTTCAGAAGATACTTCTTCATTGCGCACCCATTCACCATTCCATCCACTCTGTTGAGATACGTTAAATTGAGATAATTAATTTTCACGACGAATATTAAATGTACTTTCTGAGTCTACAAATAAAAGATCCATGGTATCCGTTAGAATAAAATACATACCGCAAAGGCTTCAGTAGCGTAATATTTGCAAAGGTTTTCAATCCCCTAACAATGATTGGTTTTCCATTATTTAATACACTCAAGGTATTTGTCTGCCAGCTACCAAAATTGAAACCACCATTAAAGTTTTCAGCATGCAATGACAACACAGTTTTCTTCCCAGTAATTATGTTTTCTTTGACGTCGAAACGTACAATGTCAATAGACAAATCTTTCCCATTAATTTTACTTTGAGTGTTCAAATCATCTGAAATGATTTTCAGTTATAAGGTTACAGCAAGAAGAGCTTGCTAGTGAAATCAAACTGAAAATTTCAGTAAAAAAGTTTTAGATTCACTTACCTAACACTATTAATGTTTGGAAGTGCATAGCATTTGAGACAGTTTGACTACTGTCTCTTTTTAACGAGTGTTCGACTAGTTCAGCTAAAAAAGATGCGGATGCCAAGAGTGACAAACCTTTTGTACATATAATATTCGGAATTTTTGCCTTTTTTAAATAAACATTTTCATATATTTCCTGCGATCTGGTTCGACTAAGCAACCACTTCGAGATTTGATTCCAGGGTCCATAATTTTGTGTATTCAGCCATCCCTAATAGAATAGATTGTAATTCTGATGAGTACAATATGTACATAAAAATCAGTGCAATTTCTAAACACTACAAGTTTACAGAAATATAAGTACTAACTAATATTTGTACGGGTCCTTTGAATACGGCATGCCTAAGATCAAATAGTGCATTGGAGAGAATGCAGGGCTTATTGATGAACCAAATATTATCGAAAAGTTTTTGCAAGGTGAGACCGTTGATACTTTGAATTTTTGGTTCTACTGCAAACGTGATTGAACCTGCAAACAAGAATTGTTGGTACTCTGTTCCGCAACTTGGAAATTACTATATTTACTTACCTTTTACAATTAAATTGGTAGGTGTGTTGCTAGATGAATAAGTGAAGGAATAGGGTAATATTAAATTGGCAGATTTCAGGCTTCCTGCAATTATTTTTGTGCCCATGTTACGAGTTCCTGAAAGATCGATGGGAGCTACCAAAGTCTTGAACGTACGTGCTACCAATCCACCAGCTGAAAGAATTTTGCATTTTTGAAGAAGATAGATTTATTCCAATAAAAAGAACAAGAATAGGAAACTACATACCAAATGCAATGTTAGTTAGAGACGCAGTTTCATCCAACTTAACAATATTCTGTGCCAAAGCAGAAATATTTTCCTGATTCAAGGTTTCAAAATATATGTTTCCTTTCGAAATGAAATTTTTCGCATTGGTTATGGAAGGTGGTACGAATCCTTTGGCAGCCAGCAGATGTTTGATATCTAAATTTGATGCATTTACGACACCATTAATAGTACCTGGATTACGCCAAGCATTCATGGCAACCCACAGCCCTAAAAGATAAAAGGTTGATTTTGAATATACTACTAATTTTTTCGTATTCTCATTTATAATAGTTTATAATTGTAATGAATTTACTCACTTTGAAAATCAATCCCAGCAATATCATCAAGCAATGCTTGGTGAACTTCAACAGTTCCTGAGAAAATTTTCGATGCTAGATTTAATTTGTTGGCCGTTGTTATTGTAGCTGTATCCATTATAGTTGAACTTAATGTGGAAGCACCAAACATTTGTACAGCTTTCAAAGTCTTAGCTGAAGCCTCATCAACTTCTACAGACCATGTTTCGATGTTTGCGATTGTCGCCTCTAAGGCACAAAAAGAGCTCTGAAACCTAAAGAAGAGCAATTCAAATATTTAAATAAAACTTATTTACATGTAATTACATCACTGATTAGCAACCTCTGCACATACTTTGGAAGAGGCAAAGCATCGTAAGATAAACTTGTAATAATAACATCATTTGGAGTGCGTTTAGTGCCAGTGATATTTTTTACATGGTTAATAATTGATTTCTCACTTAGAGCTGTAACCCAATCAGCAGTTATATCTGCAGTAATGTTTGTCCAAGTCTGCAAAAGTACATATAAAACATATGGATTAATGAAATTAAACAACTACACAATAAACAAAAATATTCCTCAAAACTAACCGTTCTAAGTTTTGACAATTTCAAGTGAACTGGCACACTTTCATCAAGGCGTAAAGCTTCACTCCTGATCTGAGTCAAAGATCTCTTCCTGTCCAGTAACAGATCAGAAGCTTTTGCCTGATTTGTTACAGTGACCTTTCGTAGGGAATAATTACCCCGAAGTATCAAAGGTTTTTCTATCCAAGTTACTGGTTTCAAATCTTTCACTCCATCGCCGTTTAATTTACCTCTCAAGTGAACAGGGCCAGTTACTTTTACTTTGGACACTGTTTTTGTGTCATTTATCGTGACAGGAGGACCATTAAGGGGCAATAAAATTCCACCTTGCACCAAATATAGATTGTTAGCTTTTATTGAAATTGCATTTATTTCCTGGTGAGTCAATTGCGTTGCTATACCGAGAGGAACCAATACGTTGGACACAGAAAGACTGTTATAAATGTGGTGTCCTAAAACAGTCCAGATGATTAAATGTAGTACTAATGCATTTTATGAAATCTGTACCTACAGAACAGTTGGGATTATACATATTGTGTGGCCTATTTGCAGGTCTAATAACTCACCTGTAACTTCTTGATCTCCAGATACTTTCAATAAATCTTTTTGGAGGGATACAAATGTTATTCCGTTTATCCGGTTACTGACCGTAACACTTTTCAGAAGAACTGCAGACTTTGGACATGGCAAGGTACCAGTTAACTGGGCTTTTACGTTCTCAAATACCAAAACTTGATCAATGACATTTGGTTTTGCTAAGTTTTTTAGTAGCTCACTTTTTACGGCAGTACTCAGACGATTTATCCTACACCCTAATGTGCATTGTCCATGGACTTTAGAGGCATACAGTGTGTTGATCTTGGGGTTTTTTTTTAGCACGAATTGAGAAAATAATTGTTTTTTAGCTAACAAACCAGATCGTAGTTCCGTAAACTGATTTGACAAATTTATCAACTGTTCCATACCCCTGCCCTTTACCTGTCAATTTGAATGACACGGTTACTACATTATAGGAATTAAGTACAGATTTGGCAAAACGACAATATTTTTACCTTTTTTGCCTGAAGTTTTCCAATGTGTCCGTGTTGGATTTTAACAGCTCCATTAAATTTTGGTCGCACTGGTGGCTGTGTTTTTACTTTCTCTATAATTTCAAGACACCATAGCTTCGTTTTATCTCTGAGAATTTCCCACGTACTTTGCTGAACCCAAATTAATTTCTTGAAGCTCCACATAGCATTTTTATGTTTTACAATTAATATGACCTCACCATCCAAATATGTAGGATAAATTTGATCAATTTCTGCCATTGTTATGCCAAGCTCAACGAATTTCCAACCATTATACTGATAAATTTTCAGCAAGCCCCTCTTTAATGCTAATAATACAACTGTTTCTTTGGTTGTGATAGATGATATCCAATCAGCATTTTCAATATTTTGAAAAGGCACAAAGTGGTCGTGAACGAATTTATACATGATGGTAGAGTCCTGATTTGACAGAGCTAAGTAGTGTTCTCTCTGATGCCCTTTTTCCATGTAAAAACTTTCAGCATCATTTGCCGGTGGTAGTCGTTGTGTCAAAACAAACACGTTTGATTGTAAGATAAATTTCAATACTGTAGTAGTCTGAGTTCCAGTTATGGTTAAATACATTGATCCTCCAATCTTAAATGGTGTTAGTTTCCCAGTACCATAATTTAAAACTTGAATTGAATCAAAATGCTCGCCTAGCCACTGGTATATTGATACATTGGCATTCGAAGCTATGCCAAGAAACATTTGATTCATTCCATGCCAAATTGATAATCGAACATCTCCCAGCCCTTCGAGATCTTGGACAGGATGTAGAATGTATTTATGAATTTCACGTTGTAAACGTAAGATCGTCACACTACCGTCAATCTTGCCTATTACAAATACGCAGCCAAACTCAGAACAGTCCGCAATTAGATGAGATCCGCCGGTAAGCAAATAGTAACAAGCTTTTTCAAATTGGTTTCCCTAGATGATTAAATGATAGAATGATATTACAATCCAAGAAGTAATAACCACTCTTAATTACCAATTAATTATAATTTAGATAATAACTCACATTGTACCGATATAGGGATATTAATGAAGCGTCAAGAGTAACTGTAAACCATTGTAGTTCGTTACCATTATAATAAGCAAAGATTGATATGGCCAATGAATTTGGAAATGGGTCTTCAAAGATACCAGAAAATCCTTTCAACACTCCAATCCCTGTTGGAAAAAAATTATTTAAGAGTCCCGCCATGGAGGATCAGCAACCAATAGAGAATAGGCAAAAATCTCATTGGCTGCAAGACTCTATACAAATCAAATATGAATACGTTGATTTAAAGATATGTAATTACTGGAACTGATATTATGAGTGACAACCGCAATATGACCATAGAAGCAACTGGTTGTTTAACTGTCATAGAATCAGTAGAAACTCCATGTCGCCCAACAACGCCACTGTATGCGTAGTATATGAAAAAATCAATTTATTTACCAACAGTGATAAAAATCAGGTTAGATAACCTTGAGAATAACATAAATCTGAACCGTTACATTGTATAAAGTGTAAAAAATATACTTTTGATTGATAAAATTTTGAATAAATAATAAGATAAAACTGGAAACACATTTTAGAATTTTGAGAGGATGTCGATCAATGATAAGAGAGTAGAAAATTATCAGGCACAAATAGCAGAATTGGAAGCTTTGCAAGCTATTTATCCGGACGAATTGACAGTTATTGACCATGGAATTTTAGCTGACATAAACAATTTTATACTGGATATACATTCTGATGTTCCACACCCCCTGGAATATATTGTTACTATTTTGCATCTTAAGGTAAGTCTTTCACTTTTCGTTAAACAATATTTTCAGTATTTTCATTACGTTTGAAATTCAACTGCAAAACATATTTAGAATTAAATACTTGTTGACTTATTTCAGGGTAAATGCCAACTGTACGTCACACTGCCCAACGATTACCCAATGACAAAGCCAGAAGTTTACGTTAGAAGCGAGTTATTTGATCGTATCCAACAGTTTAATTTTAATACCTCTTTAATAAACTTTTCCAATGCGCAAGAAGAGGGGTTACCCTCTATATATATGTTGATTTCGTGGGTACAGGAAAATTTAGAAAAATATTTAAAATCATCCAACAGTAAAACGAGCCAAAAGTCACCTGTTAAACTGAGCAAGAAAATCGTTCTGAGTTTTTCTAGGTACTGGATATACTCTCATCATATTTATAGTAAACTTAAACGTCGAGAAATTATTGAAATAGCGAAAGAAAATAATCTTTCGGGCTTTTGCTTGGCTGGGAAGCCTGGAATAGTATGTATAGAAGGAGCTTCGGAAGAGTGTGAAGATTGGTGGCAAAGAGTGAGTTGATCAATGTATTCTTAGCTCAATTTACGTATTTGAAGTCATTAACCTATTGTATGATTAATTATTTTCATTTAACTTATTCACAGATAAAGGCGATGAACTGGCAAAAAATTTTAGTTAAATTTAAGGAAGACGATCCTGTGGAAAACAGTAATTTAAATATTCACAGGAAGTTTTCAACTTTTCAAGAAATATCATTTCCAAGCTCAGATCGACACAATGACATGGGCGAACTTTATAAATATCTTACTGAGCATAATGTCCAATATGCATTTAAAGAATATTTTGGAGTTGACGGAAAACCTCCAATATAGTACATTTGCTACGTTTACCTAATTATTGTACATTTTATACAATGGATGAAAATATATCATCAATTTATTTTCTAAAAAACTGTGATATTGGGCTTTCTTGATTCATTGCTGTATACATTTCTTATTACGGGATTATTTTCTCACCATTGTTTAAACGTGCCACATGGCCATCAAGATGTCTCCTGTGGCGCCAGCCTAACGGTCTCTGCGTCATCTGAAGAAACTTGGCTATTTTTGCATCGAAAGCCTTAGTTGAATCTTGACCAGGTAGTATTGATCCTAAAAATCATTTCAGTATGAATTAGAGAACTTTTGGATTAATGAAGGCTGTGTAGAAAGTATAATAATCTTTTAAAAACTGGCTAATGTTTAATTAAAATTTACTTTAATATTACACATACATCCATCACTCACCATGGTCATTAGTTAGCTTTTGAAAGAAATTTTCCACTAGCAGAAGGTCATTCTGAAGTCCTTTGATTTCAAATGCACTTGATGACTTTATAATGCATATAACAATCGCGAATAGAATCCAGTATTTAGGCATCTTCTATCATCTGTGGCAACGTACTGATATTTGCCAGCCAAATATAAATCCTCAAAGAATTTGTTCATGGTTCTTCAGAATAGACATTGTTTACGTGTCAGGAGTCTCTACCAAGCTTATATTTCTTCTGACTGTTGTAAGGTATTAACTATGGGATTAACTAGTGAATGATACTACATATGTATGGACATTCATAATCTATCAATGAAAACAATCCATGTACACAAAGGTTTACATGGCTGCATCTCCAGTCAGCCTGTTACAGTATGAAACACTTTCTTCAGCAAGATAAATAAATATGACATATAGGTATATAAAATAGTATTCATATATTTCATGATTATTTATAAACAGATCTTAATAAATAAATGAGTAATTCATCTGATCGTTGCGTATCGCTGAAACTCATTTGTAGAAAACTGACCCGGTATATGAGGAGCTGGAGGTCCAAGTATATCTTGTGCTGGACTGTGCACCTTGATTTGTCTCATATGTGTATCTCGACCATTTTGATGATTCGTTATCACTGCGATTTGAATCATAAACGTTCTTATAGGTCTGTCATTAATATCTTTAATTGGAATGACCACCCAGCCACTGGGCTCGTTGAGGTCCATTACTTCTACTTCTTGAAGATCGTTGAAGTTGGTTCCTGCTCTCACGCTTATTCTGGAAAAGTTTATTCCATGGAATGTTTTTGCAAAATTTGATATGCTGATGGAATAATTTTTTGCAATCAACTTTTTTTTTCACCTGCTCGGTGTGTAGCTCTCATCGAGTTTATAATCCGTGTATATGCATATATCTCTGATGGTTGTTTTTCTCCTAAATTGAATATTAACCAAATGAGGTAATTGGCCATCTGACTGCCAATACGTCTCTGTTATATCGTCTCGTAGCTGATCCACACCAAACCCTGGTTTGCAAGAAGATAAACTCCATATTGCCTGATTACCGACTTCACGAACCCGACCAGCAAGTTCTTCTTGGACCGGATCCAAGTCACCTAAAATGCATTATTATGGAACTAAGTCGAATACATATTATTCATGTGGAAGTTTAAAGGACTCTACTACTAGTATTACATCGTTAGTAAATAAAACGCCAACCAACCTCCGCCGCTTGTTTTGTTGCTCATGAGTAAAGAAATTTGAGGTTATCAAGCATAACTTTAAAAGTTGATTATTTTGTCTACTCGATCGTAGGATCAAAAGGCGATATTGTATGATACGTTGTATCTTTTGTCGGCCGATTTATTGGCCTCTGCTCATTTTCATAAAATGATGTACAAACTAGTACAGCACTCAAAATAAACTTGCCAACACCACCACGTCGTTAGATATTCAAATAAATCCGCCTAATAAAATTTTGAAGAACCGGACATACCAAAGTCGCATTAGTTCTCATGTACGGACGTGACGTCAGCGGGTGTTGGATCGAGTTAATTACTTCGAATTCAAGTTTGTGCTTTCAACCCACTGATATAACTGTTGAAATCTGCAGTCAACGGTGTTGTGAGTCATGATTTGAATTGTTGCTATGGTGAAATTGATTATTCCACATGTGCTGGACACAGAAAATGCAACACTCTATATCATACAGAGCTTTATCAGGACTTTAATATATATTTTCAAGGGAGAGAAACTTTTACTAACAATAATGACGTTGTCTTTGACGAGGATTGACTATATGGCGGTGGGTTCCACTTCTCGTGGAACGACAAAATTGTTACCTACACCAGATCCGAAACAACAAACTCAGAGATTTGTCGTAGGTGATCATGATGGCATTCTACACATCTGTGGTGAGACTGGATAAAATAGCATTAGTAACTGATTCTTATCTCAACTAGTATTAAAATATCTATTCACTTGTATACAATGAAAGGGATGAAAAAAGATGAGCTGCAAATTATATTTAAATCCCTACCGGGGCCAAAAGTTAATGGAATATCGTTGGGGGGCGTACTCGGGACTCAGAAAGATAAAATATTTGTTGCCGTTGGCAATTCAGTCAAGGGATACACGAGAAGAGGAAAAGTCTTTTTAGAATTTGATACAAACTTGCTAGAACCCATTTCTGCAATGTAAGTGCACAAAGATAAGTTTTTGTACAATAATGACACTGGATAATTGTTTAGACTAGTTTTTTCTATTGCCAGGTGCGTTCTGGGACCAGATCTATCAGCATGTGCTAAGGATTTGTACCACCGATATCACGATTGTAGGGATGCAGACGCGTACTTGGTTGGAGAGAGAGTAATAGATGTTCTACTGTTACCAGGCGAAGGTTCCGCTGTTGTTGCTGTTCTTGCCTGCGGAGATTGTGCTGTAAATTTGATGCATTTCATTGGATCGAATACAATTTTGTAATTTTAATATACATTTCAATTTGTTATGTGTATTTTGGATTAGGTACGAGTTCTCCACGGCGGCAGGACACCAACGTTGCTTAGATTAACCACAATTCCAACGATTTTGATGCCTTACAGGTATTAATTATTTTTCACTTTTTTCCTTCTAATGACCAATAAAATACATAACCATCGACTGTCATCAATGAAAGACTGACATGGATACAATCTTATTTTAGAGAAGCTGACGTTGAATCAAAAGATCGTATTTTAGTAGGTACAACAGATGGTAGAGTTGGTTTACTCACACTTCAAAGGGATAAAACTCTGAGAGTAACCTGGCTGCTTAGCAATAATGGAGCAGAAATCACATCTCTAGACACTTATGAATTGCAGGATGGTGTAGATATTCTTGTCGGTAGACAGAATGGAGTTATAGAAGTATTTGCATTTCCTGAAGAGGATGATACCACACCTGTATTAAGATTTCGGCATGTAAGTTGTAAAACGGCTTGTAAAAAAATTGAAGTATTACACACACAACGACACAATGCGATTTGTTCTTTGTAATATTACAGAATTGTGGCGAAAGTGTCAGTACGGTAGTAGGAGGTATAGTTGGAGCTGTGGGTTATCCAGAAGTTTTAGCGACCACATATTCTGGGCGAATATTCGGTCTGACGACAAAGCCACCAGGTTTGTTAGAGGTGGACCAGGATATCGGACTGATGACAAAACTGAAAATAGAAATCGACCAATTAGAACAAAAAAAAAACCAACAAAAGGAGTCTTTTGATGTGGGAACCGATGCTTTAGCTCCATCGATACTGAACGTTAATCATAGGTGACAATAAAATAATTACAAAGCTATTAGAATTATTAATTGAGTTCAAAGAAACTAACTGTGCTCGATTTTCTTCTTATACACACAGGATGCTTATCAATAAGGAAAATGCGTCCTACACTTTATCCATTGAATTAGAAACGTCCATTGATAACATACTACTTCAATCTGATACTCCTGTGGATTTACTTGATGTTGAGAGTAACAGTGCCGTTGCTAGTTTATCAGCATGTGATCATAAATCGGGAAACTATGTTCTCGCTACCTATAGATGCCAGGTAAAGCCTTGGATTGATACACGGTAAAAGTCCCTGTAATCAATTCTGACAGTTAATACATATTAATTGAAATAAAAGAATGGCGTTAAATGCTTGGGTTTTACCAAAAAATCAAACATTTCTAAAAATAAATAACACTGTTACAATTACTACAGATAGAATACACGATGCAAATTCATACGCACAATTGTATCATGGTTTAGATCAACACCAATCGTCTCGATTTGAGATTGAGGACAATTGAAGGACAGCCTGGATGCTTGCAGATCTATGTAACATCGCAGGTATTTCGTTTTTATTCTCTGATCGACCTCATATAGGGTTGAATCAATGATTCTGCTTTTAAATATTGATGTATAGCTTGATTACTAAAGGTACAACCAAAATGCTGTCGGCGAATCCAAATTCCAATCCATGCGTTATCTTTCCATTCAAGAATTCACAAAGATGAAAATACCGTATTATTGGGTGGTCCGTTTAATGAACTGAATTTGCGTGGTTCTTTCACTGCTGCTGAGGTACATTAGCAATATTTGCAATACACTGCAGTTAGAAGGACCAGTATTATTAGATAAGTGTACATATTATGATTAACATTACAGATTCATGCCTGGCTTTCGTTGGCCCTTCCTGACGTACCTGAAAGACCCCATTTGGAAGATGGCGAAGGCACTTTAATATTTACATCAACCTTTGTCGGAACTATGTTGAAATGCAATTACAAGCAAGTTCTTGATTAATGTATTTGAAAGCTTTTCAAAATTTATCAATATTCCTATTTTTTATTAATACAGTTTACTTTCAGAAAAGGTAATGCGATATTTCTGAGTGAAAATATATCAAGTATCATTATTCTGCGAGATATATTAACTGGAGAAGCTACCAAAAGAAAAATACGGTTGGACGTTTTCTGTAGTAAGTTATAGCCATTAAAAATATTTAAAACAAATATTTTAAAACTTAATCATTCATTTTGTGATGTATACATTGGCTGAAAACATCGATAGATATCGCCAATGGAAGTATTTCCAGGGTTTTGGATTTAGTCCTACCTCGAATTGAGGCAGCGAGAGCAATAAAGGAAAAAGTTAAAATTCTCGATGCATTACAAGAGTGGGAACTAAATACTAATCCGGAGCAACTTTGTCCAAAGTATCAAGAATTACTCGAAAATGAATCAAATCTCAGAGCTGAGCTTGTAAAAGATCCCGATATGCTGCAGAGGTTGTATGGAACGATTACTGATTTGTACGTTGATTGGGAGCGAGCCAGAGGTGGTCAAATGTAAAGAAACTTTACTTACACTGAGTAATATACATTAAAATTTTAGCTTTTGTTTGGTAAACTGATGAAATATTTTTTAATTTTATCAGTAATTTTTTCATAAGCTGATTGTCCATCTACACCTTATTTTTAGATTTTTTTGTACACATACAGGTATATTTCACATACATAATGTTGTAGAGTTACGAGCAAAACAGCAACAGAAAAACTAAGGCCAGCATTAGAATCGAGGGATCTTACACTACTGTTACAAATTTTTAACGGAAACAATAGTGCTGCTGAAACACCTGTTCCACGATTGCAACAAAACTAAGACTCCACATAAAATGAAGAGACAGATTAAGATTAGTGTACATGTGTCTGTGTAAAAAATATATTTTTCAACATTGAATTTCCACATAAACAACTAATTAGTTTAAGTTTGAAAACATGATATAGAATTTTAGGATTATAATTCTTTACATAACTAAACTTATGACGCAGTATATGTTTGTGTGTATAGGCTTTTCAAATACAGAATTTCCAATTATATCCCAACGTTTGTGTTAACCTGCGTTCATTAGTATTTGTTTATAAATTATGCCACTAGTCTGAAAATACATTAAGAAAAAAACTAAGTCCACTGTATATATAGATTTCACTGATTCTAGTCTTGTGTTTTTGGAGAATATTGCCCTGACCTGTCACCACTAATTCTAATTTATCGAAACGAAATAGGTTTCGTACTTTCCACAACTCTAATGAATCACGGTAGCAGCCTCAATTCGTTTATTTATTTAATTATTTATTCATGCAACATGCAAGAATGATCAACAGCCTCGATCGCCTTAAATAGTAAATATTATAAGAGTAATTTAAATTGGCAGAAAAAATAATTCATTAATAGTTTTTGGAATTTAATTGATGCCAGTTCACCTATTGTAGCAATAAAGAAATATTTATGAATAACCAATTGTTTTTATACATAATATCGCAATATTCTACCATATAAAAAGTATCGAAATCTAAACTAATTTATCCTCTTCCATAACTTCCAAAATAACAAATACTTTATACTGAACATATTAAACTTTTACTGTCTCCTTTTAGTCATTCAGTTCTTCGTTTGAAATTATATCAAAATAGTTGATGTATGCTTACGCAGTTGTATTTCACAATGTGATTCTTGTGTGATAGATGCAAGTGTATATGTATTTCATTTGACTAATTACGTAATAATTAATTGTACTAATGGCAACAGTGCTCAGTGATATTGATTAAGCACTGTAGTATGAAATATCAAATGTTGGTAAAGTAAATACATAATTCACATACATACCATTGATACCAATATTATATACTATCAAGTAGCCACTTTGAATGAGATCATTCAAAAAATTTGTTTGATTTTTTCATCAGAAAAGTCAATTAATGTACGAGATCTGTCGATAAAATGTCCTCCTTGAAACAGTGTTTACACTGACTTATGATTGCACGTAACACTGTACATCAATAATCAGCCACAGTTACATGAAATAATTCGATCTGTAACACAAAGGTTAAATATAAAATTGGTTTTATTAATTCAAGAGACTTGTATCAATCATCTCAGCAATAACTAACTGATTCAACCAGTTAGGTACACATCGCGTTATTCATATTGAAATCAATGAACCTGCTTGATTCAATTACTTTAATGGAGGATATCTGAAAACAGATGATTCAAATTCGTAATCTAACTCACAGCAAATAATAGGCTACAGATGATAACAAGGCCATGTGTACAATGTATCTGTAGATCGCACATCTGCTTCCAAAGGATCTCTATCTGTTCCACCATCTGCTGTACGTGTAGCAGAATAATCCATGTTCTGCCCACCTTCATGTGGAAGAATACTCTCAGGATTGTCTTCTGGTGAAACAAGTTCAACTCCATTACCTTCAACTTCCAGCTTTAAGTCCTCAACCAAACTATTCTGAATCGTTCGGACTTGTGATGCTTTATTTTCATCATCCGTCAAATTTTTAGTCATGGTTGTACGATTTACAGGCCTATCAAATCTTCCGCGTGAATGCGTGTTCAGATGCCTTTTCATATCGCTTCTTACCCTGAAGGGTTTTCCACAAACTGTACATGGGTGGGGTTTCTCGCCTGTATGAATTCGTCTATGATTTTGCAGGTAACTGCTTGCTCTAAAAGTCTTATTACAATATTCGCATCGATAGTTTTTTTCACCAGTATGAATACGTCTGTGGACAATAAGAGAATATTTTCGTGCAAAGTCTTTCCCACAATATTCACACTGGAATTGTTTTTGTTCAGAGTGTATACTAGTCGAGTGATATTTCAAGTCACCCCATTGACGAAAGTGACGTCCACAATCGTCGCACTTGTACGGTTTATCGCCACTATGTAATCGTTTGTGTACCTACAAAATTTAAAAAAGTTGTAAGTCATTTTAAAAGAAAGCAAAAACAATTAATTGTTTACAAACTTTAAAAAAATGTAAAGTGTAAAGGTTAGATAAAATTTTATATTATGGACACTGTACAATACGCCAAGTGTCAAAGTGCACTACACCGCTACATATGGTGGCGATTCCCTAAAACAATATTAATCTACGATAAAGTTCAGGTAGTTGCATAAGAAAGTATGTCCAAAATAAACGTTCGGTATGTGCATTGCCACTACTCGTAGTGGTGTAGTAGTTGTTGGTCTTGAATGTCGGATCAATCTTATCCAATATAATGATATACCTTTAATGCACTGGCGGCAAAGAAACTTTTTCCACAAACGTCACACTGATGTGGCCTTTCTCCACTATGAGATCGCATATGGTAAACCAGACTATTCTTGTGGTTGAATGATCGACCGCATTGTAGGCAGGCAAGTTCGTCAACTGTACCAGTATAGTAATAAAAGTAAATTACGTCATTGCATAACTCAAGCTTTCGTATAGAAATTTCTTCCTATATCTGAAGATTTACATAATGGATGCTTGTAACTAATATCTTATAAGCAAGATACCTACTTGATCTTCTATGTTTTTGTGATTTCTTCTTTTTAGTTTGTGGCACTTCGATCTCTTCTCTATCTAGTAAATCGTTTTCATTAATTGTAGTGGTTTCCACCTGTTCCTGCGCCCCGTGATCAGGTACATCCGAAATTGCCCACAAAGTTGGCCCCCCATTAACATCGTTTAGCGAACCATCAGCTTCTTCATCAATATGAGCTCCTGTTTCCTCAACTGTGAGTAAAACAAAGATACTGGTATCAATGTTTACTTATTAATGTGCAAAAAGAATGTTTATTGGATATGAACTTTCTAGATGCAACTCACCGACGCCTCGTATGCCTTCCATAAGATCTTCAGGTTCACTAAACTCTTCTATTACAGTAGTATCAATCCCTTGAACGGAGTCTGACACAGATATCGTAATGCTCGTATTTGTGGTTTGTGCTATTCTAGATTCTACTTTTACCGGTTCATAGTGTGCCTGCAATGAAAGATAGATATTGAATAGAAAGGTCCCTTTGCCAAAGGAATAAAAATCTGTTTACAATCCAACCTTCAAGTGTTCAAAGAATTTCAATTGTCCTCCGATCGAACAGCCGCACAATTCACATCTAAACGCATGCATCAGAGGTTCATTAGCTGGTTGTTGAGAAACAATATCCTGGTTTAACTTAGCATTATCTCTTCTGACGGAAGTCCGTTTAGATTGCTGCTTCAGTTTTTTAGGGATTCTTTTTTTATGAGGCAAAGATCTTTTTGGTCCGGAAGTAGGCGCTGCATCCTCACTGCTCTCTGCAGAAACATCAATCTCATATTCGCTTTTTATGTTGATAAACTCCTGTTTTACATTTTGAGATTGAGAAATCCGTTTCATTGAATGCATTGTCGGATATACTGGCGGTGGATCTGGGTCAGGTATTGTCTGCATATAAGCATTAACAGGCGAAAGTGAATCTAAATGACCAACATCGGGTAAGGTGGGATCTTCGTGCTGCTGGTTATGCAATTGTTGTTGTTTTTGTTGCTGCTGCAACTGAACAGCAACTAATGCTGCAGCTAATCTACGGTCCTCCTGGAAATTGGATATTACGTAACTTTAAGCTGTAATTGTATCAAGTTTCAAGGATTCGTGATTTCTCAGGATCCTGGACACTTTACAAATCACAATTTAAAAAACCTTTTACCTCTGTCAGTTCGTGTGATAAAAGATCATCTTCCGTTTCATAGTACTGAGTTGCGGTAGAATATTCTGAGCCAACACCGACGTTCATCATCTCTACAACCATTCTTTCTGGAATTAACTCTCCGTTTAAAGTAATTAAAGGAACTCCTTTGGAGAGAGATTCCGCATCTGCTGGCTGTATGGTTATATATTGTGCACCCTCCATTTCTTCTAACAGCACTGCTTGAGCCTCTTCATCAGTCGCGACCTCCATGGTAGTGATGATGCTGCAAATAATATTCGTGTTGCATATTTGTTCAGAAGAACTCAGATCTCTCTGCAACTTCTAGGCGGCCCAATATTTTTATAGCCCTAAATAAGAGAGAATTTCTTTGTTTCTTTTCATGCACTGGCGAGTAATTTCGCTACGTAATCTAGTTTATTGTTAGTCCTGCAAGTTTCCAGCTCGCGAGACACTCCGATGCACCAGCTTCTGATCATTTTTAGTTAAATATATTTGAATTTCCCGCGTCAAGTTAGGCGTCATGCGATGACAGAAGGCTCAAGGTCACTGCACCCACAACTTGGCAAAAATTTTCTTTTCGTTATTAGACAAAGAAATGGATTAAATATTCCCACCTATCACCTTCCTCGGTTTATCTTATAATTCTTTTGTTGGTTATAAACTTGTTAATGCGTTAACTCGACTGATATAAACAAAGGCGAAATATTGAAACACTGTAGATCAAAATGTGACAACAGTGCTTACTTCTTGACGCCATTACACCGGAAGTCACTAACGCGCAGGCGATTCACAAAGAAAATTTACCACTGTTAATTGAACCACATAAGTTATTACAGTATATTCAGACTCGTTAATTAAAAAATGCATTGAGATCTTTGCACGTGACGTGGAATAGAATTCTGATTAAATATTTTTCACAACTTATGCGAGTTCTCAATATTATAGTTTCGGTTCATAGTTCTAGGTATGTATGTAATGTACAAGATACGTACATAAAGAATAATAATGATATGTTGGCACCGCTGTAAGTACCAAAGTTCCCCAACTTGTTCCCCAGAAACTAAATATCGCGTGAAATGTCAAAGAATCATACATCCGTCTGTCACTTTATCATATTTATCGGAAATTGTTTAGGTATAAATGATCAATTTGCAATGTTAAATTATTTTCACAATCATGCCTATGATAGTATTTATCAGGAAATTTAAGTGACGCAAAGACCACGTCCAGCTCAGCAGCTCATCATATTATTGAGACTATCACCAACGATCGCCTGTCAAGTATCAGCTGACTCACAGTCACACTTGAGGGAGGAAAATCCTTTATTATTGTTGCATCTGTTATGTGAATAACTTCGTTAAAAATTCTTCCAGCGTGAACTCTGAAATCTCGTATAAAATTTCCTCAAATGATAAAAATACATAATCAAATAAGCTATTAATGAACAATCGTTTAATTGTAAGCTGCATAATCAGTATGTAGCAATTAAACGCAGATAATCTTTCAATAATTAATAACAAACGCCCTTGCTTAATTTGACACTGAGCAACGGGCATAATAAATCAGTTATTAATAATACTTACCATTGTCCTAATGCAACATTTTAGTGAAATGAATCTATTTCGATTATACGTAATACATACCTATAATTATTACCAATTGTAAATGACACAACAAAAACTAAATATTCCTGAGTAAATAAGTATGTGGAGATTAGCAGGAATGCTTCAATAAACGATGGCGTCAATTTGCCAACGTTGGCGGGTGTGGATTCTTCCATTATTGACGTGTCTCTATGGACTAGTCATTATAATATTGATACCAATATTATTGACAAACTCTATCAACAATGGATTTAGAAAACAAGATCAAGGCGCCTTGGCCGGGGGTGCGTTTGTCCTGCTGGCCCTACCAATTTCATTTTATGAAATTATACAGCACATGATACACTATACCCAACCAAAGCTGCAAAAATATATTATCAGGTATAATAATTTCAGAATATATAATTATCTGATACGAGATTCAATCATAAAGCTTATTAAATTTAGTAACTTTTATTACTTTTATCAATGTGCAACTGGTATTTTATATTCTACTTATTAATTGTTTTTGTAGAATCTTGTGGATGGTTCCAATATATGCGGTTAATGCTGTAAGTTATTTCGGTTCTATCAATGTATAATTCACTATTTGATCTAGGAATAGATGTAAAATAATCAATAAAGAATACATATTATTCTATCATTTACAGTGGCTTGGCCTTATTTTTCCTGATGAAAGTATATACATGGACAGTTTGCGAGAATGCTATGAAGCATATGTGATTTACAACTTCATGATGTATCTACTTGCTTACCTTAACGCTGATCATCACTTGGAGCAAAGACTGGAGCTGGCGCCACAGGTTCACCACATGTTTCCTCTCTGTTGTTTACCAGATTGGCAAATGGGAAAAGAGTTTGTTCACATGTGCAAACATGGCATTCTTCAGTACACTGCTGTTCGACCTATAACAACATTGATTTCATTGTTAGTTCAACAGTCATTTTTTGTTCTCATTTACAAAAAGGGCAATAAATCATCAGAAATAGAATATTTTTAGCATGAAATTAATGTAGTATTTTTTACCCCGTAAGGAATAGATAAAATGTGTTTAAGCGCTGGTTTTAGCCAAGGGACAATATCTTTCAATTCCTAGTTTAAAATCAAAATTTCTTAATGATATACAAGTTGGTATTTTAAAAATAATTGCCATTCATTGAGCTTGAAATTTTTTATGAATTGCAGTATTTGCGAGTTGAACGGAGTCTATGGCGAAGGTGAATTCAGAGCAAATGTTGCCTTTCCGTACATGATTGCATTCAACAATTTATCACAATTCATAGCAATGTACTGTTTAGTATTGTTTTATCGAGCGAATTCAGAGGCACTGAGGCCAATGAAACCAATTGGGAAATTCCTCTGCATTAAAGCTGTCGTATTTTTCTCATTCTTGTAAGTATTTTATAATAGTGATATTTTCAATTATTCAGTATTATTCAAGTAATGCATATATGTGTATGGATTTTCGTTTGTTTCAGTCAAGGTGTGATTGTAGCCTTCCTAGTATATTTCGATGTAATATCGAGTATTTTCAACACAGACAACACAGACGATATAAGAAATATTTCATCAAAGTTGCAGGACTTTCTAATTTGTATAGAAATGTTTCTGGCTGCTGTAGCTCATCACTACAGTTTCAGCTACAAACCGTTTGTTAATTTAGCACAGAGCCAAGTATGGTGGGATGCGTTTAGGTAAATGTTAAAAATTGTGAAACTCGTTAAATAGATCAGACATAGGGGTGAATCGTATTAATTCAAACTATTTAACACTTTCAGAGCAATGTGGGACGTTTCAGACGTTCATAATGACATTAAGGAGCATTTGGGAGTCGTAGGATCATCTTTGAGCCGTAGGATTCGCGGGCGCAGTTCCTATCAACAAACCTGGGGCAGTGCAAATGAGCGCACATCTCTATTACCCCAGGTACAAATCCCATCAGCTCAAAGTGCACCAGCATCTTCATTCGTGGGATATAACACGAACGAAGCTGGTACAAGTAATGATAACTCCCAGGATTTTATTCCCGGCTTCGTTGACTTAAGCCCTGAAGTTCCAATGAACAATAATCGTGCTATCAATACGTAAATGAAAATGTAACAACGAAGATCAGATATATGAATCTAAAAACTTGAAAATGTTGGAATTGTTTAAAATCTGTTAAGAATTAGCAGAATTTTGATATCCGCAATGATATATATTTTAATAAGATATTATGTATAGTGACTCTATCAAAATAGCAATATATGTGGCTCAGAACTCTCGTTACCTCAGGTGAAGAAAGTAGAGTGTAAGAGAAATCTTTAAAGCAGGATAACAATTCATTCAAAATGATTTTGTAAATATGAATAAACGTGATGATGTAAATATTTATATTAAAAAATTGTTTCCCGTTAAAATTTTGAGGTATCAGCTTTTAGTAAATTATGATTTCACAAATACTGGCACAATTTACTCCGCTTGAAATCTACTGATTTTTGTACTTTGCCCACATCAAAATTTCATAAATCCCGCCTCAAGGAACCCGTGCACATTCCAAGCAATACGGAATAGTAGTATAGTACATTGATACTATTGAACTTTTCTTTAAAATTGATCTTACTAATTATCCGGACTTTAGTTACACTTTGTTAAACTGTACTTGAATAATTTCATGCGCAAAATAGTAACAATGACTGGGGTTTTCCACGACTTCCGTTCGTTTCAGAGTTCCTGAGGTGTATTTTGCTATTTATTGGCGCCAAATTACACCAAATTACGCCAAATGGCCACAGTAGAGTTATTCGACAATACGGTTGGTAGTAGAATGTATAATCCGTAATTGATACTAATCAATCTCTGGAAATTCGCATGAACGAACGGTGAAACTATGTATAAAACCTCTGAAATATCGAGGCCAAACGGTAACCCTTTTCGTTTGCCGACACGCGAAATCAACGGCAGTGTTGAAAAACATGTTGCTGCAGAAGAAACCTCAAAATCTTGCTCACCAACTGAAACTTCAGAAAGGCACGAAGAATATGAATACCTTGATTTGGTGCGACGAATTCTCCGAAGTGACACGAAAAGGGGTGATCGTACTGGGGTTGGAACTTTGTCTATTTTCGGACCCCAAATGCGGTTTAGTCTCAGAGATGGTAAGAGCTGCGCATCACAAATATTACTGTATTATTATTGCACAAAGATGATTCCTAATTGATGTATTGCAGGTGTTTTTCCACTCTTGACTACAAAATGTGTCTTCTGGCGTGGCGTTGTCGAAGAACTTCTATGGTTCATTAGAGGATCAACGGACGCCAGAGATCTCTCGAGTAGAGGTGTAAAAATTTGGAACGCCAACAGTTCTCGATCATTCTTAGACAGCTGCGGTTTTACTGATAGAGAAGAAGGCGATCTTGGGCCAGTCTACGGCTTTCAGTGGAGACATTTTGGTGCTGAATACAAAGATATGCATACAGATTATACAGGAAAAGGTATGAACTCGTGACATTATATATTTTTCTTACGGTAGAACTCGTAATCTATAATTTTATATAATTTGTAGGAAAATTAATGATGGTGGACTTCACTAGGTTAAAGGCTGTGGTTTAGAAAACCGCATCATCTTCAAAAGTCTACTTCAGCTAAATTATTTTTCCAAACTGTCGGCAGAATTGATCAGA
Organism: Neodiprion lecontei; assembly: GCF_021901455.1. Classification (NCBI taxonomy): domain Eukaryota; kingdom Metazoa; phylum Arthropoda; class Insecta; order Hymenoptera; family Diprionidae; genus Neodiprion; species Neodiprion lecontei. Next base: position 5,552,800 of record NC_060265.1, read on the forward strand.
AATTTAGAAATTCAAATTTATCTATTGAAACATTCAAGTAGTTTGTCAATTCTTTAATTGAAAATAATATTTCAACTGTTTTAGGAATTGATCAACTGAAAGATGTTGTGGAAAAATTGAAACATTCACCAGATGACAGGCGAATCATAATGTGTGCCTGGAATCCAGTGGATATCCCAATAATGGCTTTACCACCTTGCCATTGTCTGGTTCAGTTGTACGTGTCTAATGGCGAATTATCGTGTTTATTGTACCAGCGGAGCGGGGATATGGGTCTGGGTATTCCCTTTAACATTGCCAGTTATTCTCTACTCACTTATATGTTGGCCCATGTCACAGGATTGAAGGTCTGTCGAGGTTTGATTTCTTTGCGTTACAATTGTATTATGGTGTTAATGCAAAATTTTCATGTAATCTTCACTTTTACAGCCTGGTGAGTTTGTACATACAATTGGTGACTGCCACGTTTACCTGAATCATATTAATGCCCTAGAACGTCAGATTCAACGGACACCAAGACCGTTTCCCAAGCTGAATATTATCCGAAAGGTTGATGATATTGATGCGTTCAAGGCGGAGGATTTTGAACTAATCGGGTACGATCCTCACCCAAAAATAGCCATGGATATGGCTTTGTAAAAGAACTGGTATACTAATTTCGTTCCTAGGGTCTAAAAAGTTCGGTAATAACCAAATGAATACCTAATGGAGCTAAAATCGTTAATGTTATTCAGAGGAGAATCAGTATTTTTCTATACGTTCTTTCTATTGTATAATGTATCAATGACATATCTTGTATGAAATGATGTGTATTGTTTAATACAGTAATTGGGCTGCTAGTTGATCGTCAATATTTTATTTCCGTCATTATTCCTTTTCAAATTGTTCAAAAAGTATTACCGAAGTACCCATAGAATCACGTGCTGTAATATATTTTTTCATGTATACTTTATTTCCTAATAAAAATTATATATTTAATAAACTCATTTCTTAATATGTATTAAGACTTAGTGAAAATCACTCAAGTATACAAATCTCATTTCATAATTATATTATACAATTACTTTGAATTATCGTGAAGAAGAGATATACCTTTAAAAAACCGAAGCACATGCAAACATACTGTAAGTATAAAGAATCTCAAGTTTTAAAAATTACAGGTTTCATTAAACAGGAATCAAGAGTGTGAGTTTGATTAGCGCTTACATAGACAGGAATTTAGCAACACAGGTTGATCACGCCTGTGAAAATTAGCATGCGACAATCCCCTGTGTCAAAATAAAATTGATACCTTGAGATGGAATTACAAGTTTGGAGACTAACTGATCGCAGTTTAAATAAGGTCAAAACTTGACAACGAATGTGTGGTAAACCATAATAAAAATTCGATAGCCATAGTAGCAAATTCAACAGACAATATTTCTGGACATTTTCGTTTCTTATCAACAATTCAGGCATTGCAGACAAGAGAACAAAGGCTAGCACATTTGGACGTCATTGGCCTGCGAAGTACTTAATTGGTGTAACTGTTGAGTGACTGCCAATGTGCCTCCTTCACACACAGTTATTATGACCCAGATTACGTCTGAAACAAACGTTCAAGGAAATTCACCAAAAGAGATCATTTGTCCCAAAATAATGTGAAATGTTCTTATGCTGTTGACAAGATATCAAATTTTTCATTCAACGTCGAATCCTACCACCAAAGTAAGAGCCCGTTGACGTTGCCATTCTCCATTTACTTTGGTAAACCCCAGGTTCTGCCGGACTCACTAATTCCACGCTCAGCTCGAGAATGGTCTTTGGTGCTACGCAAGGAACAGCTACAGGGCTGGAATCTCCCATTTTTACTCCGCCTGTATGCTGTAGATAAACTCCTTCAGGCCAAGCTTCAGTTCCTGTATTTTGCACTTGCCAAGATTTGCGAAACTTTGTATTAGGGGGAACCGATTCACCTTCGCCAATGGTAGAATCACATATCAAACCCATTGAAGGTAGTTTGAATGGGGATTCAAAATCAAAGTAACTACATATTGCTGCCTGAAGATTCCTGTTGCAGAATGAAATACGGTTAAAAAAGTAATTTTACACCATAACTAAAACAATGTTTACAAGCTGTATAAGATGGGAGGAATCTTTATCTTATAAGTGATAAGTTAAAGATTAATGGAGCATTACAAAAAAAGGCCATCGAAATTATGAGGTTAGGTTTCTCTAGCGTCGTGGTTTCGCCAAGTTTCTACGATTACTCCTCTCATATATTTTTCCATACGACGGTAGAGGTTCTGAGGAAGATTTTTACCAATTATTCATATCCAAGAAAAACGCTGCCGTTGCCTCGTTGAGGTGGCTACCAGCCAATAACCTTTGAAGCTGTTTCACCAGGTCATCTTTGTCCGTCGTACCCAAACAGCTGAACTGTTGTAGCAAATTTTGATCGAATTCGTTGTCCACATCCATATTTCTCTCCTTTTATTTACTCGATTGATCCATCAACAGTGTTACGCAATTCAAAATGATGCACTCGTGTTATTTTAGTTTGACAATACCGAGGGTATAAATTTTTAATGTCATCCTTCGCGCGACGTGACTGTGACGTTCGTTTCGTTTACCGTCTTATCCTAACTAGTCCTGTCCTGTCCTCTATGCCTGTTTGCTTTACCTACTTCGCGATCAAGCCGAAGGTTGGTCAGACGACCCCTCGCAACGTTTACAAACGAGCTTTCAAAACGAAAAAAATTATTAGAAAAAATTTTTTGCTCCGCGGCAAATATCTGCTTCCAATAGTTTTCGAACATGAGCATGTAGCTTCTTTTTTTCTTTTTTTTTTATCACACACCAGGGCCGCTCATTAGGCAGTCAAAGGTCAAGTTGTTATCGCGCATGAGAGAAGCGTACCGAACTAATCATTTAGGTGGGCATAAGGAAAAACGTCAGAAATATATTATACATATTTTTCCAATCATTGAGACGTGAACTTCAGATGGCAATTGAGCCTGTGGTGCCTTTTGAGAACGACTTCTGCGTGCAATGCAATGCCCCATTAAAATTGACTCGAATATATGTGACACCGTCAAATTAACGGCGGCGACTAATGTAGAATAATTATACCTCAATCAAAATAAAGATTTCTATTAAATTTCAATTTCGAGGAATAAATGCCCGCCTGTGGTACTTCTTTACCGACTGAAGGGCAGACTGTTGATGATGCAGATTTCTGCTACAGCGTGCGTAATGCACAACGAGTTGCAGACGATGTGACGTAGGCGCGCTCGGTTCGTCTACGCACCTTGCGCATGATCCGCAAGTACGCGCCGCGCAAGAGAAGAAATACGAAACAATCGACAGTCGAGTAAGAAGTCCAGGGTGCATGCGGATGATATTAAAGCGCGTCGATGGTGCCGAGAAAAGAAGAAACGCTTACGTGTTTTCAATTAGTAGACTGTAAAATCTTTGTCGAGTACCGTTAATGAACGGTGAGCAGGAAAAAAAAATCGATACAAATAAGATCCGGGTATAATTGAAGAAACGAAATGGCATCCTCGTAACAATTATTGTCACTAGTTGAAGTTAAAACTTGATACAGTGCTCCGCGTCCGATATACAGATATATATATACGTAACTATAAATTTTCCTTAAAGTATAAGCTAATTATAATTCGGTTGTACGGATAATTGATCAAGGTTAATAAGAAAACGTTGGAAAATCCTTATGATGATTGGGCCGTCGTCGGGAACGAGCGGCGCGATGCCCAATCGAGAGACAACCGAATCATCGGGTGTGAGGGCGAAAAGAAAGGTATTCGACGATTTGGGCATGGATCATTTTTGCGACGACAGCTGCCAAAGCGATAACAAACGTTATCATTTAACCGAGTTGTCTTCGAACGGCGTCCACGGTATTTACGGCGGTTCTTCGTCGACAATTTCAAGCGAAAAATCGGTATCCCCGTCCGTAACATACGTGCCGAATGCAGGGATCTCACCAATGTCATCCGAAGACATTTCTAGCTCCGGTTCGATGGCGAGGCTCGAGGTTTTGGTGGTCGACGGTAACTGGGATGAGTCGAGTATGAGCACAAACTTGACAAGTTTGTCCAGCCACCATTCAAACGTTATAAATTCGACCGTTCTCTCCGACATCCAATCACTGCAGGATAATTACGGGACGATGCCTAATTACTGGAATACGGCGAACGTATCAAATGCGAACAACGTTAATCAGACACCCGAAGTATTCATACCCCAGAACACGCAGCCTGCAGAGGATCAGGAAAATGGAAATTTATCCTGGTTGCTGGATTTTAAACTCGACTCACTGATCGAGGCACCGGAAGAAAAATTTTCGGTTCTTGGCTCGCGAGACAATCAAAATGGTAATTTTTCAACAAAGTGATATCTCGACCTATTTTCTGTTTTCATTTATTTTATTTTTATTTTTTTCTTAACATTTGTATACGTTATTGTAAACAATCGTTCGCTTACAATCTTTGTCCTCCATCGACGGTCACTCAAAGTGCGGAATGTTTGGCTTCTCATGAGTGAAACACATCGAAGAAAATATTTTTCATTGAATTCGTTTGTTAAGATATTGCAAAAGTTAAATGATACACACACCGCAGCGACATATAGTTAATCGAGACCACGGTGTGATCCAGCGCTTTATCAGAAAAGATCGAGGGAAACGACGAAGCATTTTGCATTAACACTGAAGGACTTCAAAGCTTATTACAGTCTATTCATTTGAGAATTAATTCGCGCGCGAACAAGTGCATAACATATATCGCTGCTTTGATAATCACCGTTAAGAGATATTTAATACGCACATGTACCGATCAGCCACGAACGAAATGTATCAAACGACAATAAACATTAACGTTGCAGTAATTCCGATCAAAAACTGACGTGAAAAATTCTATACTCTTTGCAAAATCGCGTGCAGGTGTGTCGAACGTCAGCAATAGATTTATGACGAACAAGATGAGCACCGGATCGTCGTCCTCGTCGTCAGGGTCGGTGTCTAGCTTCGTGCACGAGATCAGGAGACCCTACACTCACGCCGGGCTTTCCTCTGGGCCCGGAAATTTGCACGGACATATACAAAATGAAACAAACTCATCGTTGCCCAACAATTACAACGCGGTAAATGAGGCTCGAAATTTGGGAGCTGGTCGTTATGGTGGTCCAAAGAAACCGCCTTTTACTTACACCGAGCTGATAGAGCACGCATTACAAGAACGGGGAGAACTAACCGTCTCTGCGATCTATCAATGGATTTCGTAAGTGTACCATATATTGTTGTTGTTGTTGTTGTTACTACTACCAGTATCTACTAATTTGTGTTTTATGTTGATACTCGATTCGAGCGCTACTATGTAATGTGCGCAGCATTGTATCGGATAAAACGAGAACGAAAAACTGGTAATATCCTCCAAATGATGATACATATTATCATATCTTAAAAATCTATAATCACGCTTTAATGCTGTTGTAAATCACAGATTACGAGACATCTTTGAAAAAAAAAAACTGGCGTGAGAGGAAATAACAAGATCAGTACTGTAATTTTCTTTTCGCAACCATGCTGTTTAATTAATATATTTGGAAGATGCAAAGACTTGGACGAATTATATATTGTATAATACGCCATGTGTTATATTATAACGCGATAATATTTTCTCCGCTATACACTCAAAGCATTACCGCGTGAATTTTTTATTTTTTATTTTATCACTGCGCGTGTCGTTTCTATTTTACACTAAATGTCGCATAGCTAGCTATCTTCTACAAAAAAACGATTCGTTCGCTGGCACGGTGCAGTTACGCGATCAAGGGGCAAGAATCAGCTCGGTTAGTCGAGGATGGTACTACTTGGTACCGGTACGTCCTACTACCACCAATGTGCACCCCTTTAACCCGAAGGCTTGGTACCACCTGGTACAAGTAAATCCCACCCTGGTCCCCTTCTCATCCCCTTCCTCGAGCTTGGATTTGTTCGATCCGTCTTGAGCTTTCGAAAGTTATGATTTGCGCATTTTCCTACGCGATGCCTTACACGGCGTTGCAGAGTTGGATTTTTAAACGCACACATATAAAATGGAGTGTGTAGGATCAACGATGAATTCAAATTTTTAAGTAACAATCTCAAATTACACTACGCAAGATCTCGGCTTCGTTTGCCAGTGGATGGAATTGAAGAAGCCACCCTGTTAAAAATTTTGGCTTCTTAATTCCAGATTTCGATTAGGAATTTAATTTCATACTGACTATGTCAAAGATTTGCGAAACATGATATAAGCACAAATAAATAAATATAGCTTTTTCAAATGACACCAATGTACATACATCTTTAATCTTGACACAAGGCGTAATATTGGGAACCCAATAAACGGACACCGATGAACCGTTTCGATTACTTTTTATGGAAAATCGTCAAGATCTCGGATTACGGAATTTGTTTAAGTTAACAGGCGATCGCGGATGCTGCAGAAGTAACAAGGCTCGAGGTTACGGGATAGATTGTCATCTCGATTGGCAATATAACGAAAGCCAGAAAGTTGTAGGTACATGACAGGAGGTGCTCGGGGTAGCTGATAACGTTTAAAAATCGAGTTTATCAGCCTTTCGAACGATTATTTCTCTATCTTGTATGCGACAGATGGCTTGGATCACCTGCCCTCGATAATTGATTACCGTTTTCAAATATATTGCCGCAATGAGTATACACGACAGGATAAACTACAAACCAACGGTAGATGAGCCTGTGACATCTATACACATATACATAGTTACACATGCCTGAACAACATCAGTGAGGTAGTGCGTATGTGCAACTAAAGAACAAAAAATATTCATACGTATAAAACATCCATATGTATACCAAGAATCAATCGAGTCGAGGAATTCTTTCAAAACGTTATTTTGATCATCGCACATCACAAAGGTTGAAAGAAAAACGTGACCATTGGCGTCATGTATAAGATTCGCCCGCGTGAAACGCACGTGCATCGACACGCGACAAGAAGACGGCCCACAGCACATATCCATATTAGTAATTGCCGAACGCGTAACCGACCGTGACGTCCCGGTACGAGAGCAAGCAGGTGTAGGGCAGGTAAAGGAAATTACATTCAGAATCGGCTACGCGCGGTACAAGGGTGATTTTCCAAACGATTAAAGTGGGGACCAGGGACCGGCGACCGAAGGGGGTGCTAGCGTGTGCCTGTCGCCTCCAGAGACCTTGCTGCGTGGTTTGACGCCCCTAAAAAATCCCGAAGAAAGGAACTTGTGAAAGAATCCTTGAAAGGTTCGATAAACTCGGTAGCTGATTTATCCTGGATCCGATGTCTTGTTCTTTCTCCATTGCAATACGATTCCTATTCGAAATATTATAATTTTGTGCGACAGATTTTGTGTATTACATGTGTTGATTTTCGTTTCTAATTACTTGATCTTTTTTTATTTTTTTTTTGCTTGTTCCAGAGAACATTTCCCTTACTACAAAAGCAACGATGATCGCTGGAAGAACTCTGTACGGCACAATTTATCGATAAATCCTCATTTTCGTAAGGGGTCGAAAGCACCTCACGGAGCCGGCCACCTCTGGGCAATAGCTAATCGAGGAGAGACAAGACCTCGACAAATTACGCCGATAGGAGGCGGTACTTTGACGCGGCAATTTGTAGCGAAAAACGGGCAAGACAATAGTTATCGAAAAAACAGCAATAATTTACGGTAAGTGTTGAACGTAATTTCGTGTAAAAAATAAACTAAAGAAAATGGCCGGAAGATTTCGACATTTTTTTTTATCATTTAAGCGAGAATTTTTATTTCTTGTATATGTTTAAAATACGATTGCAGGTCTCAGCTGATCAATCAGGTTGTTACAATGGACGAAATCGCGGCTGCAACAGCAAGCATTCAGCAACCCGAAGAGAATAACGAAATAATTAATACTGTCACTCTGGAGCATTGCGCTGAGCAAATACTTAGCGGGATAAAAAGAGAAGTTGAGGTGCAATACCTTGTGCCTATGGTTATACCGAATAACGGCGACCACAATACTATCCAACAAAATCAGCAGAATAGTCAATCGGAGCAACACTATCACCTCAAAGAAACTGGTAAATGGAATAAAAAATCTCTTAAACATACCAAGTAGAGTTAGGCAAAAGTTATTCCAAGAATATGGGCCTGTAGAAAATAAGCTCAAATTCCTTCCTCTTTATATCTCAAATATTGCCTTTCCTCAGACTTTCTAAACCCAGTATCCAAAGAAGTGGTGGCAGAAGAGTGTGGACTAATTGGTGAGGGTTATCTGGTAACGGACCTAAATCCGACGACTCTAGGGCTGAATATGGTGGAATCGGAAACCATTATGCCAGAGAATCTTTTTGGTGAAGAACTGAGCTTCCAGTTTTATGAATTGACATCCCCGTCGCAGCTGCAATCAGCCTGACATACAGAGAAGGGAAAAATCCGTGTAATTCTTCTGGAGGAATCATGGATCCAGGACGTTCAAATGGTGGATAATTTTGATACTGGTTTATCCTTGAAACAAGGGGGTCTCTCGGTAATCCTAAATTCTGGACTCAAGGACTTAACTGCCTGCACAGACATAGCGGACAATCAAAACACGACGTGCATTTTAAACAACAAGAGCTGATCGTCTAAGTACCCTCAATTCACTTTACTTCACCTCTGGCGCATACACCAGTCTATTATTTATTTAAATATTCAGTACCGTGGCTGATTTGTAAAGTATGTTAATCAGCTTATGTCCACTCTCATTCGTAGCCAAACCAATGCGACGTACAGTGCCTGGATGTGTCTTGAAACATAATTTATTATTAAATATTACTATGATGGTTTCTCCTAGTCCCTACAAAAAACTGTGTGTAATGTTTTTGTATTAGCAAAGAAAATATAACATTTACAATTTCACAGATGCATCAAATTTATTAAATACAAGCTCCTGTTACCGCATTTCTTGTCAGTCTACGTATTGCCTTTCATTTATTTCTGTACAACACTTCGGGAATCACTCAGCATCTTCATTAACTTCATTATCTTGTCTTTTATCTCCTTTTATTTTCTCCTCTTTATTTTTTTTAGCAAGCTTGGCCATCAACTGCTGTTCTTTGGCTTGTTTTTTAGCCAACTTCTTCTGTTTTCTATCCTCTTTGTCTTTCTGAGCAAGCATCTCCTTGAATCTCTCATCATTGGGATGGATTTTGTAGCCAAAATGACGTCTGACTTCTTCTATCAGACGTTCTTTTCTCTCCCTGGCTGCCGCTATCTCCGCTTCTTTCTTAGCTATCTTGGCATTTAAGTCTGCAGTCCATTTATCTAGTTTCATTACATTTTGAGCTACAGCTTCATCCCTATATTAAGAAAATAAAAAATGGTAACCCTGATAACAACATGTGGTTTTCAGACACAAAATTTTCCTTATCAATTGTATTTATAATCTGGATGCATTACCTGGCTCTGATACTTTCTGCCAACTCAACATTCTTCTTGGCGATCTTATCCCACATTTCATAAATTGTTTCTGGGTACAAGACTGATTCATATTCCTTCCTATCTGCAACTTCTTCCTTCGTCGGCCAGGCAATTCCAATAGGTACGTTGCTAGCCTCTATACCGTACCTTCCAACTATTCTTTGCTTATATTTAACTGAGGTATGAAAAGACTGTATTGGATCATATTGCGGACATTTGTCAAACAAAATGTTTCTGTGAGGAGCATTAAGCCTGGACTTGTTTCTCTTTTGCTCAATTTCTTCCTCGGTCAAACCTTGGGTGCCTTCGGGTAAGTCGAATTGCTCGTTCAGTGTTTCAATATCGAGATCATCTTTGTTAGACACTTCGTCGGCATTTGTTGCAGCGAATGTTCTTGAAAATATTCTTGGTAGCAGTGAAGCGACGCACCCGTTACGAGATAACATCACGTTCATTTTTCACAGCCTTAAGACACGGCGACTTCGTAAGTTTTGAACGAATTCTAACCGAAGTTTTAACCTCAAAAAAGCAGGTTATGATACAAACAGATCTTCAATGGCAAGTGTTGATTATCAGTTTACCGTTATTTCCATATCATGGAGATTGAGATATGTAATTTTTCTATAGATATTTATAATGCTGTCTAGTTTGATAATAACTATTGATTTATTATCGAAAACAACAAGTTTTAATCTTCTATGATTCCGTAGACGATGGCCGACGAGAAAATGCTGTTCGGCTACTGACTGAGACATAGATGTCCCCACGAGGCCTGCGAAGTTTGCATTTTCACGAGCAGCAAAACTGCAAGGTGCCCTAGATTATCCAGGTCAAGACACGCGCGTTCCAGTTTTTCTCACTACAACGTGGGCAAAACTTTCTATGCGCGTTCGCCCAAAAAATATCAAACTTACATTACCGCATCAACCAATTTTTTGAGGTTAAGCATTAACGAGTTGCGCCCTTAGTGTCCTAACGTTCACGAAATAAATAGAAGCACGTATATATTTTGAGGTTAATCACTGTGACAGGTCAGGAATCAGAACTACACCGGGTGCTTTCCATTTAGAGCACAGCGTGACACGGTGTACAAATTTCTATTGTAATCGGCCAATCCGGGCAAACGAATAGATCAGAAATGTTTACACCGTGTGATATTGTGCTCTCAATGGAAAGCATCCATTGTCATACGAAACTTTTGACGCATTCTTACTAATTGTTTTGCCCACGCGTGTCTTGACCTGTCTAATCTAGGGACCTTGCAAAAATGCTGCCACAGTATCTTTCTATCTAGTTTTTTGCCAATATAAATGCCAAGAAAATAGGTAATTCACATTCGGCGCGTACCGGGCCATATATATATGAAGGAGGATAAAAACGGTAGCTACGTAAGCGAAATTTGCCAGGTGATGAGAAATTAGAATTTTTTTCACAACGTTAAAGTGTGTTTAGTTGGAAGGAAACATTCGAAAATTTTCAAGTTATTTTGAATGACCCTATTTCCAAATTAAGTTTGTTCTATGTGTCCACACGAAGTACTAGTCGGGACAATTCCTATAATTTTCCATGAATTTCCGACAGTTGCAGTCTGACTAGAAACTTGAGGTATTCGCCTGCATAAGGTTGCATCAGGTTGGGAATCCTCCGTTTTTACCGTCATTTTACTACATGAATTTTTATTCATTTATTTGCATCGACTCGATTGTCATGTCATATTTGGCCAATAAAATCCATCCTTAGGCCTTCCTCTTCATCTCAAAAGAGATAACCAATTGACAGTTTCAACTGTTACAAATAAGATTTCAATTCAAGCGTCGTATGTTGTCAAGTTCGTGTAACTCCTTTTCATAAAGGTATTTAACTGCGAATAAAATTAACATTTTATAGATAAACTTTGAATCTAAATCTTTTCAGCATAGACATATTTATATTATAATTAAATAATTAATTTATGCTAAATTTAACCTGTAAACATTTTTTTCCTGAAACTCTTTCTTATAACTTTCTTAGTAATACTATTTTATTAATGTCAGGTAAACCCAAGCCACATTATTTTAAGCTTGGAGGAATATTGCTGACCGACTGTGACAATTAAACATTTTTATCCACCAAAGGCTAGGACCAAAACGACGGATCAATTCTGATTAATTTTGCAACAGCAAGAATTCGTAAGAAATAAGAATGTCACCACGAGGACCAAAAAAATCGTATGTAGAACCATAACTCTTTCTCTGAATTTATTTTGTATTTCGTACAACAGGGTGAAAATTATGAAATTAATATTATCAAATATATTATTTCAGCGGCCTGACGGTAGTTGGTATGGCTCCAGAATTGAAGCTCAAACCTTATAGGATACCGAAGGATTTGCGAAAAGTTTTTGAGAACGGGATGAAACACTTTACTGAAATTAATGATAAACAGGAAGTTTATTTGGAAATGATAAAAAAAGTGATCAGCGAGAGGGATATTCAATCCTATTCTTACATCAATCACCTGAAACTGCTGTTGTACATGGAAGAATATAATAGAGAGCTTGAAATGAAAATGTATGATTTGAAAGATCAAAAAATAAAAAAATGCCTCAGTGGAGAAGACTTTCAAATTTACGTGCCAGGACTAGGCGAAGACCGACCGTCATTGCAGTTATATGACGAAGTTCTATTGCGTAAAACAGACGACAGTAATTGTTGGATTTCGTCTATATCTTTCATCGGTGAGAAATACGTGAAAATCGTAGCGCCGGCCAAGTAAGTAAGGCCTCTATTTCCACTTGTGAGCAATTGATCAGCATGCTGAGTTATATACTCCATTATCCGATATAATGATTTAAGAGATATTGAAACTGATTGTCTAATTGCATTATAGATTTTCCAAGAAATTTAATGAAGAAAACCTGTATGATATCAAATTCTTGTTACCAAGGAGAACTTTACAGTGTAGTCACTATGCCATTGAATTAGTTGAAATAAATCAGCTAGTGCCTGCTTTGTTCCCAGAAATCAGAACCTGCTATAACAACTTATCCAAGTAAGTTTCTATGGACAGTAATAGGAAAATAAAAATTCATCAAAGGGTTGATCAGTATTTAACAGAATATAATACTTCAGATTTAAGACTGAGCTTTGTATAATTCAGTATTTGTGCTCATATTTGAAATTTTCAGAGAACTTACTTGGTTTGATAAAAATATTGCCACTAATGTCGAACAGAAACAAGCGATTCGTAACATTATCGCTAGAACGGCCCATCCAGCCCCTTACATTTTATTCGGCCCTCCTGGAACTGGAAAAACAGCAACCCTTGTTGAAGCTATTTCTCAAGTAAATATTTCGTTTAAGAACAAATTGAAAGTAATATTTTGAAACGAACAAGCTTCTGATATTATTTGTTTCCATTATGAGTCATGAGATTAAAATTTGTATTTTTAATGTAACATTACACAAGGAAACAAAATTCAGCTACTTTAGCTATTTGAGGTTTAATGTATGACAAAAAAAGGCAATCATTACTTAATATACCTATATTTGATATCAAATTGAACAGATATGGAAACTCAACCCTTCGAATCATATTCTGATTTGCACACCATCGAACGCAGCTGCAGATGAAATTTTAAAAAGGTTATTGAAAAACATTCCTGAACAAGACGTTTATCGCATGTATGGGTCGTCACGAAACTGGTAGGTCCTTTCTCTCAAGTAGGCAACTAATTTACCTCTACAGCAAGCCAGTCACTACAAACGAAGGTATTTTATATTATGGATAATTAACAGGGATGACGTGGACGAAGAAATCCAACCGTGCTCTAACTTTGTCGATGGGGAAAAGATATTTTTGCCAAAGGAACTCCTCATGTTGAGGCGTATTGTAGTGGTTACTCTCATGTCATGCGCTAGGTATGTGTTAATTTACTCTCATTGTAGTTTCTGAGGATGAAGTTCACAATGTTAATATAACAATAAATGGTAAATTGTAACAATGGCAAACGTACCCATATTTTTTAGATTCAACATCCTCAGATCATTCTAAAGTTGCCTGATATTTTTGTTTTTCTGTTCAGTATTTCATTACATTAACGGTACTAACTTTACCCTCATTATGATTTTGGAGTGATAGATGTTTCCAGAGTTTTACAGTTAATTTATAGTTGATGAGTTTGGTAATTATGGCCCGTTTTAAAATGTATTTATTTAATTGAATTTGCAGATTACTTGCGTTGAAATTGTGGGAAAACCATTTCGCTTACGTGTTCATAGACGAGGGGGGTCAGGCAACCGAACCTGAAACGTTAATTCCATTAGGTCTCATGAGCAGTGCCGATTCTTCCCATAAAGGACGCCTTCAAGGTCAACTAGTTATTGCTGGTGATCCAATGCAGCTGGGACCAAGCATTGCTATGAGAACACCAGAAACATTAGGTAAATCAACTAATTAAATCCAGTCTACTCGTAATAACGGCATATTCATAATGATTCGCAGTGGTTCCAACATCTTTCAATTTCATATTAAAACATTTATTTTCTCTTTAAGCAAAATCAATGTTGGAACGGCTAATGAAGCAATGCTCACCATACAAAAAAGATCAGTCTGGAAAGTATAACCCAAAATACATCACAAAACTTGTGCGAAACTTCAGAAGCAATAAATTTATACTGCACGTACCCAACATCCTGTTCTATGATGACGAGCTTCAGCAGTGTGGAATAAGTGCAGATATAAATAGAGCACTGGGTTTCAAAAAATTGATAAACAAATCTTTTCCCCTTATTTTTCATGCTGTAAATGGGCAGGAATGTAGAAATTCCAACTCACCAAGGTGAGTTGAAATTAATTACTTAAGCAAGAATTTTGAATCTACTCATGTGTGTGTTTTTCAAATTGTCTAACAGTATTTAACCAAGGAACAATTAAATTTACAGCATATACAACATGGCAGAGATCAATGTAATAATGGTGTACCTCGAGAATTTGATTGGCACTAAACTTGGAAATCGCAAATTAGAACAAAAAGATATTGGCATTATTACGCCATATAAACTTCAAAGAAATAAAATACATCAAGAGTTAGAAAAAAGAAATTGGGACGAAATATCTGTAGGAACTGTAGAAATCTTTCAAGGCCAAGAAAGGGACGTCATTATTATGTCTACAGTGAGATCGCTCATGGTTAAACACAACGGAAGGGAACATCTAGGCTTTCTATCAAATCCCAAGGTATGCTATGTGTAATAAAAACTTGCATTAACACCCTCGTTTTTTTTTAGAATCCGATCACGATTCATAATTAACCTTTAACACTTACCTAATTTTAAACTTTTAAAATAAGTGTGCCTTAATGACGTGTCTTTTTTCACAGAGATTCAACGTAGCTATTACAAGAGCAAAATCTCTACTGATTACAGTAGGAAATCAACGTATCTTACAGGTCGACCCCTACTGGGATCAGTTAATAAAATATTGCAGGGATAATAATGCATACACTGGTGCACGTTTTTATCCTAAACAAAAACTTACGAACGGAGAGAAAAAGAAACTCATTGCCAAAAAATATGTTCCACAGCCAGTTAGTGATCAAGATTTCCAATTCCCAGACATAGACACTTCAGTCATCCATAAATTTGAAAACTGCCAATTCTCAGAGAATCTTATCCCAAGAAGGAGAGCAAGAATGCCAAGAGTCAACAAAGACCTTGCCTCTTCTTCTCAGTTCACGTCTGGTAAATATCATTTATGAGTCATCAAAGAATTACATCTGAATCTTTTTAAAACATAGCGATGAATGGAATTTTTTTAATCATTTTTAATGTTTCTCTGTTCAGATTCTGGTGTAACCAGCGTGTCAAACAGTAGTTCAACAACGGATTCAGAATTACAGGACACAGCCAGCAATTTTTCAAGTACCGATGGACATATACCGCCAAGCAAAAGTGGCAGCTTATCTTCAATTTCTGATCCATCACCAGCGGACGAAGTATTACATATTAGATCTATAAAAGATATTCTTGATACTAGTTTTGATCTCGATGATTCGAGTGAATCTACAACTTCTAGCAATGAATATGATCTTAATGATGTGTCACTGGGATTAGAGAAGATACGGTTATCGGACGTTTGATGTATAATTGTAAACGATTAGGATTTGAAATGTGATACATTATACTGTCTTAACCACGATGGTTCTCATGAAGTCACGTTTGGTGTTTCTTTGGTTGAGTATTCATGTACGATGACGTCGTATGATAACATTTTTTAAATCTGTTAAACCTTCACCAAGAAATTACAAAAATAAGTTATTTCACTGTAGATTTTCTAATCATTTTGAATAATACGTTTTACCCGTGAGCGAAAATCTTGGAGGTTTGCGTATATTATTTATGGTGCGAAGTATACAACAGTGATGTTAAAACGAACGCATTTTCCTATGTTTGGCGAATAGGTTGTAGTGGTAAACGAACCTGGTCCAAAAGCACAAATTTTTTACGTAAATGAAATTACGTTTATAATATATAATTACTAATTGTAAGAAAGTTTAAGAAAGATACGAATGATTGTACGATTGATTCTATTTAAAAGAATGTGATCTCTTTGATTCAGTAATAGATTTCACCGTGTGTATTATCCGTAAACATACACAATATTCAATTTCTAGCTGCTTACTGCTAAACAGTATATCATGACGCAGTCAAGGATCATAAAAACTGAGTCTTGGAAAATCACGAAATTTTATGATTTTCGTAAATTTAGAACTTCTCCGCATGTTTCATCAAAGTGGCTAGGGAAATACATGTGAATATTACCCGACTAATTACACTTAATATTATTATTGACTTTATACTCGCCATTATTATTGTTTCCTACAATCTGCTGTGTAACATTCATCGTGTACGATGATAAGCTCCTATACACATTATTTGAAGTATTCGTTATTGAGGAAAAGAGATAGCGATAGAGATACAGATTTTTTTAAATTTAGGCTAGCATTCTGTGGTACCTTAGTCTTATATAGCCTATTTGGCATATTATGGTTTGAAAAAAATTTTACGCAAAATTTGTGTGTTATGTTAAAATCGCGAATATTCGTACCTAATGATAAGACGATTTTAATCACGTGCAAAGAAACCCTCCAACATTTACCTCAAAGAGTTGAGCAACATTTCGCAACTGCTTTGTGTATACAAGTTATTTTTTATATGATGTATGACTTTATAATGTAAAAATTATTGCCCAGTTCATGGCATTACTTTTTTATATCGTTAAACTTATAACGACATCTTTTGTACTGGTTAAATAAGAGAATGTTACAAAAAAATAATTACGAGTGATTTTGTTGGATAGAAAACAAACACTTTTCGATTGATTTTGAATGTTTCAACATTCGAAATCGATTAATCATCTCTAAAAGTCGACCTTTTGATGAAAGTCAACTTGTGGAAAAATTTTAATAATTATCGCATAGACTGAATTATCGATTTAATATATTTTATACAGGCGATATAAATCATACACCATGGTTATCAACTATTGACTAACAGTAGAATCAGTACAACGGAATAATATTTTGAAAGACAGCGTTTTGATTGGTATTTTAGTATAGGTGCCAAGAGAAAGAATTTCTTTGCTACCTTATCATCAGATGAAGATAAAAAAGTCGAAAAAACATCACTTAAAAGTCGATCCCGATCGACTTAAAGCGAGTAGATCAATTCTGAATAATCGATTATTTTTACATGATTTTAAACGAAAAGTCGATTTTCTCGATTAAATTCAAAGTTGCCATCCCATCAATGCTAGTTTCGCACGTATAAGTATGGTTTCGCACGGCGGCGGTATACACGGTGTACACCATTGGAATATAACACAATAGTGCAGCGGCAACTGGGTAGTGGGGATTCCGGCGAGGGGCGGGGATAGCTTGGAGGTGAAGTACTGTCTCTTTCCACTAGCTATTCCGCGTGCGTGGATCAGTCGTGAGCAAAAAATAATATCACTGATTTGCAAAAGAAAACACGTGCAAAAGGGGTAATGAACGCCGGTGTACAAGTTTTTTGAAAAACTGTACCGGTGCAAGAGAGACAGCACTTCACCTCCGAGACCTCCAAGGATACTTCTCTCTCTCCGGAAATCCAGCAGTACTCGCTTCGTGCAAACTTATACACACACTTATCAGTGAGATACATACACGCTCGCAGCGCCGCCAGTAGACGTAACAGGAAAGCTTAAACCCCTAATAGCGCTACCTATGGCGGTAATAAGAACTTTGGGCCCAGGAAATCATATATATCAAAGCGTTACTCTATGTACATATACGACCACACATGCTTGATTCTGTATTGTTTTTTATGCACGAAGCCCGAGCCGTGCAGTGAGCGTTCCAGTCATGTTCCAGTATTATTATTCCAGTATGTATTTAACTCAAAGAGCACTAGACGCTGACTACAGAGATCAGTGGGATTAGATAGGGATTACTGCGAATCAGTCATAATCCTCTTTTATAATCCGCTTTGCAGTGACGGCTCATTTATAACATGGAACTATTAGTAGAGTGACAAACTGCAGATTCTATTAAAGACTAATACCAATTGTAAAGTAATTTATTTTCCAATTGATAACTAAATAAAACAACGAAAACTACAAAACGTGTCTGCAACCCCTTTATAATAGGTTAGAATATAATAAAATTCAGTATTTTATAGCCTTACTTTTCGCACGAAATATAATCTGATGAATTGAGAAGTTGACAACCACTAGTGAGTCTGTGTATCTTATTTTGATTTGACTTTCTGCATAAGCTATTTCCTTACCATTGATTAATTTACAGACAAGAGCGCTATGGATGATGTAGATGATGGTATTTGTAGTAGTAGTAGTTATAGTGAAGAGGATTGTCCAGTGTGTCGAAGGGCAGTTGTGATGGATGCAAGTGATATAAGTGAATCTGAGATGGAAACACTGAGAGGAGATACAATTGGTGACACCATGTATAGTGCCAAATGGACAATAAATGTCTTGATATCACTTTCAAATGTAAAAACTTTACTCAATCCAACATCTCTTACCTTATAATTTATCAAAGTCAATTCCTAACAAACAAGTCAAATTGTAAGTATTCTCTCGACTGCTACTGTAATTGTTTCTCCAGGTATGCGAAACAGGATGGTCAGATACATTGGAATCCGAGCTTTGCCTCTTATGGGACATGGCCGCGGAAAAAGATGTGACGATATTTCTAGAAAAATGTGATTTCTTAAAAATTGTTGAAGTATCATTCAATGTTAGCAGTGAGCCCAGATTGACGGTTTGTTTATATTTTAATATCATCTAGTGCTAGCTATTCTTTTTATATATCACCTGATGACAATGATTTACTTTTTTTCTATTTACAGGAAATTCTTATGGGGATTCTTGGAAATATGTGTTGCCAGTCGAACGTGATACAAACTGTAGCAGAAAGACAGGAATTAGTTTCTTTGCTTTTTAATTTATTATCAACTGATGATCCGGAAACGCTAATTCAACTCTTAAGACTGTTGCGAGTTGCTGTATGGGATATTCAACTACAGGAAAGGAGGGATGTGATTTCGCCATGGTTAGAACACTTCAAGAATTACGAAGTACTTGGATCATCTTTAGTTTTTATCCTGAACAGTTCAACCAATGGTAAATTTAATGGCCAATGGCTTTCTACAGTCAATCAATTCCTTCATAATTGTAATATCACCTGTGCTATATTTTACAGATGATTTACTGATAGCTGCTATAGATCTGATACAAGCAATTTCAACCACGGACTTGTCAGATGAAGACTTATTAGAATCTCTTATCGGTGTCGACGAACTACTTCCAGCTCTGATAGAATCATTCACGCAATTGATACCCAAGCAAGATGGAAATCACACGAGATCAGAGCTCAGAGTTATTGAAAATTGGCTCACCATTCTGGACAATTTATTAGAAGACAATTACCTTATTTTGGGTGAAGAGCAATACAGTAATCATTTTGTTGGTGTCCTCGATATACTACTCAGGATACTACAGCCTTATGTAAAGTCTCACAATTTATTACCTTTGGATGAAATATCAGCCGTGTGTATACGCGACTGTGTGAAATTGATTCTAAGTTTCCAACAGCACAAATTACCCGTGGGGCCCGAATTCATATTTATCATAGTGACAATCCTGTTTTACCTGAAATCAGGTGAGTTATAAAATAATTTTCATGGGTTTAGAGAATTATCTTTGATTATGTTGTTTGTTTATAATTTTTTTTTTTTTGCAGGAAACCAATCAACTGATTCAGAAACAGACAGCGATAAAAGTGAAAACAATGAGAGAGAACTTTCCGAGTATTTGGAAAAATATTGGTTTAAAATATTAGCTATGTCCGACGTGGAACACCTGCAAGACGTTCTACAAATGTGTGAAGATAGTATCGTTAAATACATTATGGATACAACCATATCACACCCACGAACGAGTACTGATACAATGGAGAAACTAATAATAGCGAGTGAATCTCTAAATTAGTTGAAAAATGATCAGTTATATTAATGTGTACAGAATAATATAGCAAAACTTTTTGTTTATCGATACCGTGTGCATTGTATTTTAAACAATTGCATAGAATATTAATTTATGAAATGATGAACCATAGAAGATCGAAATCCTATTATCAATAGAATATTACTTGTCTTTAATAAAAGATTCGTGTCCGAAGATGCTGAATATCTAATTACGCCTTGCGAAAATAGTATTATGTGCAAATACAAAGTACAAAAATATAAATTTCATAATCAATTCATAATTAAGAGAGTATAAATGTTCCAAGAAATATCTTGAGATATAATATTTACAAATATCGTAAATGCTGAATGTCAGGTATAAAATCATGCTATATTCGACTGAGATTACTTCCACTTGATCCCTGAAATCAAGGTTTCCAGAAAGCATGAGGAAGGTCAGATATTTCAGGGAATTGTATTATGACTAAACGGGCTGATTATAATGTTATATCATTGGAGTTGTCGAAAGAAAATTTGCCAAATTTCTCTGTTAAAACAAATAGTATTGATGATCTAGTTAAGAACACCAACAGTATTATCACTAATGTTATTAGTAAACATGTTCCTAAGATTATGGTTGGGAATAGTACTTTCCCAAAATAGTTCTCCAAAGAGGTGATTCGTAATATAAAGGAGAAACAGAAAATGTGTAAATTTTATAAGTTTTATAAATCTGATTATTATCATGGCTTATTCAGGAAGTTGAGAGCTTTGTATAAAATTCTCTCCCAGAGAGATGAATCTAGCCTTGTTAGTGAAACCGAAGCAGCATCGACTGCCGACTGTAAGAAATTGTATAAATATGTTAGTTTGATAAACGGAAAAGGTTCGATTCCGGTAATAATGCATCATGATTGTGAAATCCCCGAAAATGGACAAAGTATAGCTAAACTGTTCGCATTAAAGTTTGGCAGTGTGTATAATGACGATGATCTGAGTGAAACTATATTAAATTTTGATTATAATGATTGTATTGCTAATATTTCACTAACCAAGCCTGATAGTATACACCCATTTGAGGAAATGTATTATTTCAGAACAACATGGTTTCACAGGCCGTTGATCAACTTTGACGAATCTGGTTGTTCATGTTGATTCTTTTGTTAATAATATCGCAAATAGAATTATAGATTCTATGCATACTGACTTGGCAAAGGCTTTTGGTCTGGTTAATATAAATCTGTTAATTACGAAATTGAGACATTATGGCGTGTCTGGAACTTTGCTTAAGAGGGTGCCCTAGTGGATTTCGACATTGTAACATAATTTCTACAAAATCGCAATTGTAAAAGTGTCTTCCAAGTGTATACTCAGACACGGATAACGTGCCGTTGCAGCTTCATGGTTATTTCGAGATTGTTTTCTTTGTATGTCAGGCCTGTCCCGTCAAGTAAATAAAAAATAAATAAGTAAAATAAATAATCGAAAGTACAGTCGCACATATAATTTCATGAAAGTTATATTATGCACATTTTAGCACTCCATTCTTTCAGGAACAGTTTTCATTTAAAGAGATCAACGTTTACTCTATGTCATTTAAATCATCATTTGTGCAAAATACCCTCTTCAGATCATCCATAGTGACCACTAAAAATAGTCGAAAAAATTGCTGCAACTTTCCCTGACAAAATTACAACTTTTCTCTGACTAAAATTCAAATCAATATTGCCGATTACAGTAGTTATAGAATAAATTTTCGAATGAATCAGTATTCAGAAACACATTTGTGATTATTTAGTCATCATGGAAACAAACAATTGCAGAAAACAGATTTTTGACTTTTGTTTCTCCATGGGGGAAGATTTATTCTTTTACGTTTCAGACTGCCGCAAAATTCCCTCAATTCCCTAGCTGTTTTGTAAATTTTCTGACTTCCCAGTTTTCACTGACTAGTGGTCACCATGTTGCCAGATCTTCTCATGAGGAAAACTTGAAATTTGTCAATTATATTTGTATATTAACCTTTATTATTTGCGTTATCAATCATACTACAAGGTATAAGCACCAATTTTGGAATCATACCGGGTGGAGCTATGAATTGTTGGGTATTTTGTGTCGAAGTTTGTCCCGAGTACTTTACTTCAGCTTCGGTAACAAGCTTACAAATTTCCATTTTTATATCAGCTTGAGCTTTGGCAGGTAATTTTTTCACAGTCTCTGCCATACTATCAAAGAAAAGTTCAATGCTACTCTTACCCTCTGGGGCTAAATAAACCTGATCAATATTAGGCTCTGTCAATTTCACGTCATTAGCATTTTTGGTCGGACTAACAGGCGATGGTAGCACTGTTGAGCTCCTCAAAAAAATAGGTCCAGTAGTCGTACCATTAGCACTCGTCGATGGTATGATTAAATTTCCAGTATTTTGGTTAGAATTCTTTAGAATACTATAGGTATTAGATATATCCATCGTAGGTTGGTGTTCGTACTTAGCTCTCTTCGGCCTTATTTTCCTAAACTTCGACTCTATCTGGTGAATGGGTGTGGTCACAATAACTTGCTGCATTTCGTTATTATTTGCAATTTGTTCGAACGAATTACTATCTTCAAGCACTTCGATCTTTTGATCCTCGCTCTCATCTAATATAGGATCTGCAGTCGTTTCTTCTAGGACTTCTAAATATTCCGTGAAATCGTCATCAGTTCTATCTTCTAATTGCTCCAAAAGTCCTTCTGTATTATTATCCCCAGCATTTATATCCTGTATGTACTCCTCAGAAAGTTCAACACATTGTGGCTGGTAATCTGATTCATAACTACCAGAATAGGAAAAAATTCATTGACCAAATTTTAAATGAAATTTAAATAATAATAAAACTGCAAATGAAAAAAATAAGTTATATTATCTTACGGAAACTTGAGGAAACTTAAATGATCCTCAAATACCCATTTCTTCCGTCTGATTCCTTTTTCAGTCTTGTTTTTGTACTTTAATATGCGGCAATAGGTATCCCTCAAATTTTTCCAACGAAGTCGAACCCAACCAGCTAAAATTTCAACCAGGATGTGAAATAAATGTAATAAAGAGCATGTCTCGATGATTAAATCAATCTTACGATCCAGGCCTAGCTCCAGCGCTATTCGTTTCCAAACTTTCTGTCTAAATTCTTGTAACTTAATTGCGCCACCTTTGACTTCAGAAATATAGAGAACTGGATGTTGTTGTATTGCCTCAATTATTTTGAGGGATATTTTGTGAGCATCTGGGGGCATTGAGGGCATGGTCAACATTTGTACGTTGTGTTAATTCTCCTTTTAATTTTTTTCAATTCGTCTGGGAAATAATAAAAATATAAATATCAACTGGATGTAACTACAGGTTATTGCTAAACACCCACTTTGAAAAACAAATCATTTTGTTTAATTTAAACTCAGTAGAAACTGTTTTAATATGTTATGTTACTTTGTGTCATTTAAAGTACTGTGAAATGTGATAACTGAACGAATCATAATATAAAATGTTGATATGTCGTTTGACGTTTCAAAGAAAAATACATTGGAGCAAAATAACGTTTGGAAGTAAAATTTGAAATAGTCACCTGAATCTGCGAAAATCGCAAGTCGCTAGAAATGAGGGCTCGTCAACCCAACGACTGGTAACGAATGATAACGACAACGACGACAATCGTGGTCTCAAACTACAGTCGCCATTGCGTGTGCTTCTTTCTGTCGCTTACCGGAAGCAGCGACCATATATATATAGACACTAAAAGCTGCGAGAGATCGCGCTGTTCAATAAATATCAAGGGAGTCTAATTTTTTAATCATAATTTAGCCATTTCATATTGAAGAACATAATTTTGAATTCAAAATATGCTTGGGGAGTACCGAAAAAGTTTTCTGTTCAAGCACTGAACATAATGTCCAACGTATACGTCAGAAAACCAACATGAAAAGTTGACGGATCAGCGTCGTGCTCGTGGTCGTGCTGCTGAAAAATACACTTTTGTCCAGAATGATTGTCACGAAGGTGCAAGTTCGAGAGCGAGACCAGATGTTTCGGAAAATGTGAAGTATCAAGTCCACGCGGTCAAAGTAGATGACGTTAAAGGTCAAAATGTTAACGTAATCGAACGTTGAAAATTAACAACTATTTCGCAACTTCAGAATTATTTATGCGTACTGCAGTAAAAAATAAAGTATCCTTCGCTTAAATCGCATTTTTGATGTTGAGAACATCGGGCACGATAAATTAGATCTCTAATTGTTGCACGATTGATATGCAGAAAGTTGATATACAAAGGGCATATGATTTTCGAAGAAAAAGCGTAACAGGTATCATGATGATCGTCAGATATATTACCAATCAGTGTTTTGAATATTAGCCATTAGAGATTTACAGAATTTCTTTCGGAGAAAACTGCACTGAGTAGTTGTATCTACAACACCCACCAGTGCAAATAAATTTCGTCAATCGGTAGAAGGTCGCACAATAAATTGCTTACAATAAACTCACCAGTCGCTTGAATTCTGCATGATGTGAGTCCGCTTTTCCTTGGGATGCAAGCAGCTATGTCAGCTTATCTCCATGGCACGATTCACGTGTAACTCAACACTTAACACAGGCTTTAACACAGGCGGGGCCTCTTGTCAACTTCGACGTTGGAGTATATATCTCCAAATATCGAATGCCACGTGTCTCGAATGTGAAAAGGGGTTTCACAGCCCCATTCTATACGCAATTCTGAACAAAATTACGCCAACACGTTTTTATTTGACGCAGAAATGAAGAAAAATGTGATCGAGTGTTGTTGTTCAGAATTGCATGTAGAATGGGGCTGTTAAGTTATTTTTCACGTTTGAGTTATGTGGGCTTCAATATTTGGAGATATATACGCAACGTCGAAATTGACCAAGGGCATCCATTAAGTAAAATCACTTGAAGAAAAATGATGTCCTTTGTTTGTCCGCGTGAAACAAATAAACGTTGATGCACAAACTAAACAGACGGTAAAGTTTGTATATTATTTCGATAGAGAGATTCGATATCCACATATGATTTATTGTAATTTCAAACATTATGAAATGAGTAATCATTTTACGACTGTTATTTTAAATTGCAAACACGAAATATTAGGTCACAAATAGTACGATATTTTCAAACGTAATCTTCACAATAGTATCAATGCCGAGAAAACCGAAATACACTAAAACAATCGCTAAATCACTTCAAACATGAACGAAACAAATGATTAGCGACGATTGGATTACGAAAGTAATTAATTGAATATTTAGCGTAACGTACTGAACTTATCAATAATACCTGACTTCTCGTGCTTGAGTGATAATTATTTTTATTTATAACGGTTTAGTTTGCTGATCATAGAAATATTTATAGATATATCGAATTAATCACAACACACGTAACGACGCAACACTACACAATTGCCGAGCGCGTCGGAATTCGGAAGAATCACGTTCCAACTTGTCAACAGTCTGAAGATAACTGCAAACAATTGCAGGCGCCGCTTACGTTTACGACTCGAGCGCCGCGGCGGTGATCGATAGACAACTAGCGTAAGTTCGGTTTCTCGTGTTGTTGTTTTTGGGTTCGTGTCGTGTTGTTCGTCCTCGCAGCAGACGAACAACGAGCCTTTACATAACCGTAATTTACGTACATAATTTTATTTATTAAAGTTTTTGGCTCTACACACTCGACCATGTCGGTGAAGGTACCACTGAACTTGGTTTCCCACCCTCGCCGTGTCGCCAGTCTGTATAAAAACGCCCTTCGCACCCTGGAAAGTTGGATTTGGATAAGACATGTTTATCGGTAAAATTCATCCTTCGATCAAATTTCTGACATTCACCGACAGATCTTGATTGTTGTACTAATAAAATTGCACCGCATAGTTGTATGATTAATTATTAACGAACCAAGGTTCGACCAAGTGGGAGCCTTTGCAATCCTGAACATTGTTTTAATTTGCTCTAGTTCCTTTAAATTGGAAGCGGTTGCTAATGCATTGGTAATTTTGCCCTGTTTCCAAGTCACAACTGAACAACAGCCTTCAAAATAACTCCTTTTTCGTTGTTCTTCTGTCAGATATAACGCAATTTTGCTGAGGCAACGTTTTGAGAAGAACAAAGACATAAAGGATCTAAGAATTGCAAAACAACTGGTTATCGATGGCGAGAAAGAATTATTCCTTAATCAACATTACCTTCCGAGGAAATTTGCTAACTCTCCAGGAGGTGTAGCATATGAAAGAGAAGTTGTGCTACCTGATTGGATTGTTGATTACTGGCACCCATCTGAGAAAGCCAGGTACCCTCACTACTTTGCTCGCAGAGAACAGCGTAAGAAAGAATACATCGAATGGTACAACAAGCAATATCCAGATGTGAAAGAGAATTCATCTTCGGGCCACTAAAAATTTCACGACAATTACTTGTCAGCATGAATCATAGATTGAAGATAGTTGATTGTAAAATATGAAAATATCATGTATCGAATATGGTTAAATGAATACAATTCTTATTACTCACGCTTTTCCTTGTTGTCATTTTTCCTTTGATGTATTTGACGATGTTAAAATCATCTTGAGTATACATTGAAGTTTAATTTTATCAGAGATAAACAGAGGAACTTGACGTTTTATGGCTCATTTATAGCTTCATCAATTCTCTAAGCTTTTGGCATGCCGTTAAGTACTGAAACTTACAGAATAATTTGATTGATCAGATATATCAAATATTTTTTCAATGTCAAGAATGACAGGCAAACCTGAGTTTGTAGCTTTTTGATGAAGAATTGTTACATTTAACATTAATTGCAAACATTATATTGACAGTATGTGAAATGCTACATTTACCATTTATCCTTCAGTGACAATGTGAGCACTGTACGGTGCTTTCAGTTGGGTTTTACTAGTATTAGTAGATTTTGTAAATGTAGAAATTGATTTTCATTAAATCTTGAATACACGTTACAGAAAGTGAATCGTTCTCAGTGAGTTCGATTTCATTCGTAAAGGTACTTTCAAATAGCAATGTATGCACAGTAGGAACCTTCAATATTCCGAGATACTATGAAGGTAATACTAGCAGCTACAAAACACTCAACTTGTTGTTATAACTAACATATTCAGTAAGGTTTAATAAAATTTTGATTACGAGAATTGATTCCGTTATTTTAATAATAACAGCAAGTTTGGTTATTAACTATGGTTTCAGCTTCATTAAAATACTCAAAGAGGATTTATCGAACTCAGTTCGAATAGCGGAAGTTATAACCACTTGTGATTGATACAAAGGAACATACACTGCTGGAATGATGATGCAATGCGTATGTTTGTTCTTTGTCTACTGATTACTTGATCGTGTCAGTATTTAATTAATTATTCAATTCATTTATTACATCGCCGGTTTAATTCCTTTACACAGTTCTTTATTTATCTTCTCATGATCGTACCAAACGTTGAAACATTTAAACTAAGTAATTACAAATAATAAAAATAAAAAGCCTCTTGCAAGATTTTCACCCTCCTAAACGTTCAGCTAATAAACTTGATTCGTATATATTTATAAAATACAAGATCGAGGCTTGCACAGGGTCCACTATTATACTTTTATGTACTTAGGTATTCTTAATCGGCTGTTTTGTAATACTGACCCAGCCTTTTTAACTTCGTTCCATTTAAATAATTACAAAATTTTTTCCTTGCAACTTCTACGTCTTGTCATATATACTATAATACAGAAACCTTACTTCAGTTTTCTTAGACGTTGGAATCTACAACTTCCAAAAATGTACACAGTGGTTGTTGTGTAACGTCGTTAGTGAAATACAGATATTATTTACAAGTATGTATACGTTTATATTTTTCATTTTAATCTCATAACCGCGAGTTAGTTTTTTTCCGTCAACGAGAGCTTGCCATTACTAAATAAATTATTTAAATGCAATACAAGCTACAGGGAATAAGAATTTCATGTATATAAAATTTTGTAGCCTGGACATAGAATAGCTGATTACATAGATCCGTTAGATAAAACCAAAGAAGTTGGTGACGCAGTTAAGTATTTCAAGAAGTATGATACAAACTTTGTTTGCTGTAAATCGCGGCAGAAGGTAAATAATATTCAAATTCGTTACTCAGTTCTTTTCTTTTGTACATGTATGCATAAAATATCCTGTTTCTTGCGCATCATTTAGCTCCTCGTTGAAAAAAAATTATCTTCAAATGAGAACCAATAACAAGTGGTATCGCTTACATTCACATACATTGGGTCAATTGAATTCTATGATCTAATAATAGATCGGAAGCAAGTACTAGAAGAAAAATTATACGCATAAATTTAATAATCGAGTCAATTCTTGCAAGATCTATGAAATTATTTCTTTCACTTACTCGGTGGTAATGTTCAGCCCTAAGGAAGGCGAGTTAAACAAGAAGTACACATCATTTATATCTATTCGTAAATGTAATAGAAACCATTGCTCAACGAGGATGAAATGTGATTATTTGCACAGCAATGCGAAAGTTTCAATCGTATTTCTAGACTTTACATTTAATTTGAATTGTAAATAATATTAGGTATGTATGTTAGGATGTATATAACAGAGCTGCCATCAACGTGGTCATAATCCTTAAAACGAATAAGTTGGACTATGTGAATGCTATGGATAACATTTAATACAATGTTTTGATGTATAGAAGTGAAGTGATAATTAATGTAAGTAATTTGATGTAGCGATTGAAATATTTTGTTCTACCGACGAATTCACTTGCGCACGGGTTTTCTTGCCTTAATAACTTTCAGTATAAGATTATTCATTAACAAAACAAGAGAGACAATAATATAGCCATGTGATTGCAATATGCAATCATAAGCAAAAATAATAGATTCCTAACAAATACATTGAATAAAAAGTTCTTTACATTCTAAATTCTTTACGACTTATGAAAAAAAAACATACTTCGTACGATGATGATAATAATGATTACAATTAACTATAACGTCCATAAAGTATTTTCTTCACCAATTTTTTCATTTTTTTTTCTTTTTTTTTTGTACACGTTTACTAAAAACATCTTTTCCGTTTGTTGAGAAAATAAATATTAATATTAAATCTGAAATATTATCTTGTTCGTTATCACTGTTCTGGATCACCTAACTGCTGTCTTCATTTCACGTCACTAGTTTCAGTTTTTTATTTATTTAAATCTCGTTTTTTTTTTTTACTTTTGTTCTATTTTCTAAAGCGGCAATGATTTTTGCCTATTAAGTTTATAGGCCTCTTTTCTACGCAGAACATCCATATGTGTTATTTGTTCAGATTTGCACATAAGTCCACTTGCTTTATGCTTTGTTTCGAAGATTATGTCCTAATGCTTCGTCACAAATTCAAGCCGTTACTTTCCACATCCGTAGTCACATCTTTTTCTAACCTTACACCAGACTTTGTGATCTTGAATTCAATGCCACTCATGAATTCGAGAATTTTAGAGGCCTGGTTCAAAAGGTCACCTGTGACTACTGCTGCTCTGATCGTTCATGTCATATAACACTTGTGCTATTGTTCTGGATGATTCAACATTGCTTAGCGCCACTCCTGCCAGATGAGGTTCGTATGCCCTGAGATGCCTGTAATTCAATTACATTCACTAATGAGCCACAATTGTTCCTTCTTTTTCAAGTTGTTTCTCATTGAATATTGCGCCAAATGAATGAAAAATTGTACGATAAATTTTTTTCAATTATCTCTTACCTTCTTCCATGTGCGGAGTAAATGACTAGGTTTCTGAGAATCAAAGCTGCCGTCAGCCGAATACTTTTGGTCACTGGGCCTTCGTTGTCATCCTGTAACGAAGAAATTACCAATGTCAAACAAAGTGAAGAATTTGTGCTCAAAGATAGTAACAAAAGATGAACTATTTTAACACAAATTAATAAACGAATACATTATAAATAAAAAATGTACAAGAAAATGGATGTGATAAGTCATCGTACACGGATGGTAATTTTTTCATGCTTGTGAAAAGTGAATACTTACGGATTTTCCGATACAGACACGCAAATTGCAAAATGTAGTGATGCAATTCGCTTAAATTAAATGACTGAATCACATGGCTTGGAAATATTTTTATACGAGGATAAGCATGATATTGAACGTGTTCAACACCAAATAATACAGACAGGAAGGAAAAATTATTGAGGGGGCTAAATTTGAACAAGATTCATAGACAAAAAAAATGAATGTATTACTGCTAAATTAGTTACACGAGGCATGCCACAGATGGTGAACTAATAATGTACATCAAAGTAGAATTATCTGCATTAAACCAAACCTTGTGTTGTATATACATTGAAAACCATGACTTCAAAAATAATCGCAAAATCGGATACATGGATTTTAAAGTGTTTTTGATTGGCTGATTTAGTTCTTTCTTTCTTTACTTTCAGATGGATAAATATTCATAAAAACAATATATTATTCGTTTCGATTTCATATTCGCTTTTGATCAACTTTGCCTATCAAATTATTTTACAGACACACTTGATTGTATTGGAAGGTAAGGCAATAATAAGTTATGAACGGTCCCATATTAGCAATAAAAAAAAAAAAATTACATCCCATTCTTTTCATTGTTTTTGAACTCACTTATGGTTATTGACAATAGTAAGTTTGGAACATGTGTTGAATAAAAATATATGTTACAACAATTCTAGCTACAAAATTAAAAGAAAATCAGAAGAGAATGAAAAGAAAATGAAAACCATGCCAGAGTAGGATATTTGGGTAGTATTGAATAAAATGAAGAAAGAGATAATAAACACTCGGCGGAAGATAAAGGTGTCAAGCGTAAAAGTTAGCTGGTGCAGCACACAAGGGCTGTGGCTGTGGCATGGCTCCTTTCTGATTCTGAACTCGTGTTTACCTGTTCCGGTGGAGGATTTTGCCCTGGTCTGGGAGAAGAAGTGCTCGAAGTGGCTGCAGCGGGCTTGGATGGCCTCTGCTGCTTCGCCAAGGGGAACAAGAAAATTAGTTAGGTTCACAGTAAAGACGCAGTAAAAGAATTGTACAGATTCAAAGATGTTTGGGATATCGCAGGAATACGTTTTTTGCGAGGGTATCAATTTAGTTGGGAAATTATATATATATATTCATTTCATCCTGAGATTTCGCATTTGAAGCAAATTGACTTTGCATCGTCTTAAAAATTATTAAACAAAAACTCCAGCTTACATTTGTAAACATATCTTACTTTTACCGTTCACACTCTGAGCTTTCGTTCATTTCAAGTAATTAGTTAATAGTGCTGTTGTTAATTCAATATACCAGATGAATCGACCAGAGTGCCAGAAATTTTCATAAAACAAATTCATACTAAGCCTAACGTCAATTTGTAAGAAGTTTGACATGTTGTGAAGAATTTAGCAAATAAAAAATCTGTCATATTTGAAATTTTTTCAGTTGTATATAACTGTACTTAACAAATAACACCACAAGCAGTGAGCTGTTTAGAGGATTCATTTGGCATGAAATGAACCACTGCATCCTTAACATATTCGGTAAAACAAAGACTAACATACCATTAACTCCTTGGGATTGACAAATTCCAGGGCATGCCTTTTGATCGCATGAAATGCGGCATTGGGTGCATAGCCAGGATGGTGTGGTGTCGCTGGTGTTGATGTTGATATTTCAGTTTTACCAGTCACAGTCAATTGCTTTCTTCTTAGTGCCATAGCCTGTTGTCAAAAGATAAACAGGAATAGAGTAGAAAAAAAAAAAAAGAAGAGTATATGTCGTATTACACTTTGCTGAAAAATAGCGTTATATCACCTCTGAGTTGCAGTGTCTGTCATACAGATGAGTCATCAGAGAAAATCTACGTCTCTTCAATCCATCACAGCTAGCCCAAAGACACAAAATCTCTTCACCTCCAATTGGACAATGCGCTTCGCATACGTGAAGGTAAACTTCATGGGCCGTTTTGAATTGCCTAATAAAATAAACGATCAAGATTTGCTTAGAGAATTTTGTCAAACTCGAAAAGAAAACTGAGCAAAGTAATTAATCACACCATTACCTTAAACAACCTCGCCATTCGCACAAAAAAGCATTAGGATCAATTTTGATTGTGATGGTCTTAGTTTCGACGGGATGTTGACTCGTCGAAGGTTTAGAATCCGTTTCGGTTGATGTTGAGGAGTTCGTAGTCTTCGTTATCTTGAGAGATTGCTTAACAGCAAGCCCATGAGTGGCAGCTGCCTGATGCGGTGTAGTGGGTCTGGTTGGCGGAGGGGTGGATGCAGGTGTGGGGGTAACCACTCTCGACGGTACGCTAGTAGTTATCGATCCTTGCTGAGCTACGGCTGGAATAGCTACTGTTACCGCGTTCGTATTCGCCTGAGCAACGGAGCTATTTACTATAATGGAAGCTTGAGGGATTGTTGCCGAAGTCGGAACCAAAGGCGGAGGGATATTACTCAAGGCTGGGCTCTGCAAAATTGGTCTTGGGACCTGTGTCACGACAACTTGTTGCCCTTGCGGTGTAACTGCAACCATTTTCTGCGAACTTGGTTGGGCTGCAGACTGTGGTTGTAAAATAATTATAGTTTTTGCGCCAGTTCCTTGTTGCTGCGTCGTTTGAGCCACTAAGACTGTTTGGGCCTGTCCTTGAACCAGGGCAGTCTGAGACTGGGCGAGTACATAATTTTGTCCAGGAACACCTCCAGAAACAACATACTGTAACTGACCTCCTGCTCCTTGTTGCAAAAGGACTTGGGGCTGTTGAGGTTGTCTCCCTTTAACTGTGTTCGTTGGAATGATGACTTGATTATTTGACTGAATAGCTTGTTGGACGACTATTTGTCTAGGTGCAGCTACGATCAGCTGTTGTTGATGGTGTTGATGCTGATGTTGTTGGTGATGGTGTTGCTGCTGCTGTTGTGGTGTTTGCGTTTGAGTTTGTGTTTGCATTTGTGTTTGCACTTGCGTTTGAGTTTGTGTTTGCATTTGTGTTTGCACTTGCGTTTGCACTTGTGTTTGCACTTGTGTTTGAACTTGTGTTTGAGTTTGCTGGAGTTGCTGATGTAGCGGTTGTTGTTGTTCAGATTGGTTTAACAACACTTGTGGCTCTTCTTTTACAGCTGGTTCGTCTTTCACTAGGATTGCATGATCATCTACTAGGTCAATTTCGTCTTCAATGCAGTCTGCAGCTAGCGCAGCATACAGGTTTGCGGCCGTTGAGGATACAGTTGCTTTTTCACTATCTTTGTCATCATCTGGTTCTTCTGATTTCAGGCTTGAAACTGTAGATTCAACGGTTTTCAAATCAACACCAGGTTCTGGAGATCTCGTACCATTGGAATATTTAGGTTTCTTTGATTCAATTTCATCTGGCTCACTGGCTGATCTCTTTATACCCCTTGGTGCTTCGATAAGCGTTTCTTCAGACCCTTCCGTTTGCAATACGTCATTTTCGTTTACTTCGGTTTTTACTTTCACGTCCGTTGGAGATTCTTTCAACACTTTTTCAATATGATTTTCTACAAGGTCCATTCCCTTCTCGTTTATTGAATTTTTCCCTAAAACGCCGTTCATAATTGGTTCTTTGTCAACTTTTCTCTCCAATAGATCTGCCAGCATCATACTTTGCAGAGGTTTGTCTTTGGAGCTGACGCTTGATGAATCTTTCGAAGATCCATCCTCTTGGGCATCGATATCCAAGTTACTGGGTGCACCATTCAAAAGGATACCCTCAAAACTAGTTAATGAGTTCTCTTCCTCAGCGCCAACACCAGAACAATCCCTACTTCCACCAATTCCGCTACTAGATGCGAGCGAATTATTAGTAGAATCTGAGTCTTCTGCTAATGATGTACAGATAGTTCGATGATTAGTTTTATTTCCTCCACTCAATGGAACTAGAGGAGGTGGCCGACAGACTTTAACTGTGGAAGATATGTGATTTTCCGTTGGATTCGAAATCACTGTCGTTGACGTTACCACTTGATTGATGTTCTCAGAGTCATTTACGTCAGCCTGTAACAATACGTTAAACAATTAACATGCGAGAAATGGTTCAACAATAATTGACTCGCAGAAACGAAGAAAAACTGAACGTGATAATAATTTTGAGTTAGAGAGATGTTCAATGATTAGATAAAATCAGTCAACTACTCAATTAGTCAATCAATCGAATAATATGTTGCAATATATATAGTCATGTGTACCTTGTCACAATTGTTGGGGATGATAACCTTAGCTCCATTAATCCTTTGGAATTTTTTTGCAGGAGTGGCAGCAGTAGTAGATTTCAGCTTATTACTTGAGATTATTTTAGGTGAAGCTACTGCTGGTGTAGCGGTAGGCGCTGCAGGCTGAATGACTCCTGTCAATTGAGCCTGAAGTAGTCGTTGTTGTTGCTGACGCTGGGCAACCTACATGAAAAATACGTTAGTATACGCTGTGAAGCACTAATCAGTTATAGCTTTATAAATATTTTTTCAACACTGGAGTCCATAACGAATAAAAGTGAAAAATTGAAGGAAAAAAAAAAAAAAAAATTAAAACAAACAAGGCAATGGCTGGAAGTTCAACTTGAGAATGAGGTATTCTGTACGAATTTTTAATTGTTTTGTCAAACTTTAATCTTACACTTATTCATAGTTTTTTGCCATAGATTGTTGAAAAAACATCTATTGAATTGAATATTTCCAGAGTGTATACAGAAACCAGAAAAAAACCTGGGTTTTCCCCAAATTTCCCAATGAAAAATATATTTTTTCCAGGATACCCTGACATGTACTACCGGTATTACTTTGCATATCGAAGAAAGTAACAAAACTTTCATATATTTTTATAACACCGTACTTTAGTCTTCATGAATGTTGTTTATAGCTTTCGAAATATGAAATTCTATCAATGAAATCTGAGACCGCAGTAATGTGTGTGAGAGCTTTTCATTACCATGTTTAGGATTCCCGGGTATATTAATAATTTGAATATCTAAAATATATTAGAACCTCTACTTGGTATATAATGGTATAAGGACGTATGCGCCATTATACGACCTTTCATCGCACCTACAGATAAAAAAGCGTATTTTTTCCCCCTTCGTATTTACATAGAAAAAGTGAGGATACATTCAAAAACGTCGAAATTGACAAACGGATCAGTTAATGGTAAAATGTTGTAAGTTCTGTCGGTTGTGTTCTTTCATCAGGAACCTTATTAAAAATAATCACGTTCTCTAATGATGTTAGGTCGCATGTGCCCACATACGACCTTGTACCGTTACGTCCGATATTTTTTAACGAAATAAAAAATTTTAAACCTTCTTCCCGAAACTGATAAATCTTCATGTTACGAAGGTTTTTGCGCCCTGCACGAAAAAAATATAAAAATGGCGGATGTGACCTTATATCATTTATAAATGTGTTGAGTAAAAATATATTCTTGTGCCGAAAGGTTTTACCAACATTAAACATAAGACCGCCTTTTACTTTTATTCGTTTTTGTGGCTAATTTTAGTATAGATATGCGTTTTGAGTGCTTTTATGGAGAATGCCGCGAAAAGAAAATTATATCGCCTTTTATCATCAAATTTGCCTTTTTGGTGCACACGTCCTTATACAATTGCACACGCGATATTATTATAGAATGTCAACCAGACAGAATGGGAAAAAATGTTCTCTAATAAATATGAATTATGCACTAATTGTGCAAAATTTATGTTATTACCCCGAAGTACCAGATAATTCCCGTGCTTTTTTCCCCGATTTTTTCCCTGCAGGAAAAATTCCCATTTTTTCCGGTGCGTATACACCCTGATTTCAATACGTGCTTTGATTAGTACTGATCACTCAGTTATCAGTGCCTCTAGAAAATTTTAATAAATATCACTCTGTCAAACTACTAATCGTTAATATTTAAGGTTTTGTTTTAATATGGATGATGGGAATGTGGAAATGGTGGGTGGATGGATCAGTTCTCAGACAAGATAAATAACAAGAAGAAAAAACCATTCGAAATATTGCACAACACTACGTATTAAGCCCAACTACGAACAGAACGATTGCACAAATTAAATAATCAAAAACATAATTTGTAGAGCATACATCATTGTTGGGAACTATGATCTATCATTTGTATTGTTTCCACAATGATGTATTACTGTCACTGTTCAAATAATCAAATTATTCGTAACAAACATAAAACACAACACAATTCCATGCTCATATCGCTCTGATTTTCACTTGAGCGAATAAATTTTAAATCGCAACGTTTCAACGAAAATTAATTTTCCAATAACTTTGCGGGAAAAAAAAAAAAAAAAAAAAAAAAAAAAAAATGGGGTGGTAACTTACAGATACATGAACTTTTCAAGGGAGCTGGTGAAGGTAATTTTTTTTATATCACAGTGTGTGATATCATGATAAAATAAGAGGAAGAATGAGACAACTGTAGATGTGTAAAATACTTCGAAATTGAAGAAAAATACAAAGAGATCGAGTTTGATGTCAATGTGATTGCGGGAACGTTTAGAGACATTATTATATGTGTCCTCGAGTAAACTATTACAGGTTATATATATATATATATATATACACACACATATATATATATATATATATATCTTTCGATGTCACTTTAAATCTAAAATATGTCAATATGACTATAACTAACCTGTAATAGTTGACTCTATATACATATACATATTTCTCTTTAATCTATTTTGATGAGGTCAATTTCAACTTTCTAAATTCCTTGTTATTGTACAACAACAATACCTGGTTGCTGGTTATTAGCTGGTTGGCACTGATGCTGGATGCGATGCTAGTGGTAGTGTTTATTACGCAGGCAGAAGGGGCAGACACACAACTGGCAGCGGCACTGGGCATGCAGTCGCCGCTGATCGTTACCTTTGTAGCCAAGAGGCTTTTTATTATTGAACTTGAAGTTGCACCGCTTCGAGGATCGTCCTTCATCGCTACTTGAACTTGGGATTGGTGCTGTTGTTGCAACTGAGAACCACTGGCCAGCAGGGCTTGACTCAGGTGGGGGTGCGACACTGACACCTGATCCACACCAATCACAAACAATGCTCAACAATTCTAGCAATTACGGGTATACGGTACACTACGCTAAAATGCTACATCTAAACCTCAAGTTTCTTTCGGGATCGCTAGCATCGAACTTGAAATTAAATTCTGCTTATTTCTTTGACTCATTGAGGAGTTTAAATTTCATGAACGGTTTTAGTTCATTAAATGTAAATAAATATAGTTTAGATAAGCTCAAGTTTTGATTTTCGTAGTGCACATTAAGCCTTCTAGCTTTGAAGACAAGACAAAGTGAAACATGATATGGTGGAAAACATTTACAGCAACCCAACACCCATAGTCCCACAGTAGTCGAAGCACAAGTTTTTTACAGCAACATAAATTGCGCTCCAGGATTTACGCCGTTTCAGGGTTATACCGACAAACATAGGAGGTTTTTTCTACATCATTTTAGTACCGAGTACTTAAGGAAAATGTCCAATTTTTTTTTTTCTGCACGATTCCCTGATACCTGTTTTTGGTTAACTAACTCAGAATGACACACAATGGATGGAAAATGGATACCAGGTAGATAATTACGAGAAAAGATTCATCTGCAAGTTACGATAGAAAAGTTGAAAAAACTAACTCGAGAGAATACACGACCTGGGATTAGAAATTGTAGATTTGATTTTTTCTTTAGGCATAAGTGGGTTCGGTAGCAGATACGTAGTAGTTGTCATAAAGTTTTCTGATCCAAAGTATTTGGACTAAATAATCTCTATCCTATGAATTACGATAGATGAGAACCGAGGATACGAATGAGATATACAGAGCTAGGACTAGGACCCACCTGACTTTTGGAGTCAACCTTGGTGACTGGAATCTGGGGTTGATTGGGAATCGTAGAGGGTGGTTTTGGTGGGGCTGATAACTGCGCTTTGAGAATGGGAGACGCGGGGGCCGGGGTTCTCTGTGCACCAGTTATGGAATTTTCTAGGGCTGTGCTATCGGGAGCAGGACTTATGGTCTTGAGTGTTCGCTGTTGTGTGGGAAGCACCTTTACTGGAGTTGTGTTGGTCGCCTGGATCGGATGAATCACATTACTCGCTGGTAAGGTTTGGCTCGAAAAAGACACTGTCAGTGGTACGGAGCGAACTTTGATGCCTTCGTAGTACTGGGTTCCCGTTGACTCTCCCTTTATCGGATTTGGTCCAACGGTTCCGCCAAAAACGGATCTAAATCAACAGATAATTGAATTTTCATCATTCAATCAATTACATTATACATTGAATTTCAATCATTGAGCAATTTCAAAGTTAGTATATTACCTAACACATCTGGGAAAATGAAGCGGCGCGATTACACCTCGTCTTCCAATCTTTGTACAGCATCCAAGGTACTTTTTATATAGTTCTTCCTGTTCAATTTTCACTCCCGTCGAGTGTTCGAATGTAGCCTTAAGCCAACTAAGGGCGAACTGCTCGTTTTCTTGAATAATTTGCTGGTGAGCGTGTTGCTGCTGTATCGTATTCGAGGCTTCTATCGCTTCTGAACAAAAATGAATGAAAACAAATTTGCATTTAATTCCTGACACTTAATAAAGCACTGACCACAAACGGACTTTAATTTTCTTCATGCTAATACCCTTGTTCCATGCTGCCTAAAAACTATTTAAAGCACATCAAAATGGTCGCAAGTCCAACAAAAACTATTTCTCAGCAACCAAACAACCAAATAAATAACAGTCAGAAGAGCATTGTGTTTATAGAAATACTAACATTTATACATCTAATGCGGACAGATAAAAATTGCTTACTGTGCGAAGTTTGTTTGCTATTAACGCTAGCTGGAGTGGTGGGCCTCGAGGGAGCTGGACTAACAGGGGCTGTCGTGGCAGTGATTGTCGTCGGTACAGATGGTACAGATGAAGCTACAACCTGAACAGGTGCCGCTGGTGTTACAGCAGCGCTTTGTCCACTAACTGTTGCTGGAACCGTTATAGTCGATACCGTCTCCACGACTCTCATCAAAATGCAAGCTTTTGGTCCGTAGCTTTGCGCCTCCACTGTGACCAGAGCAACTAGTGTATCTATAGCCCCGCGTACCCGCGCGACGCTTGTACAAGGACGTTCACCCAAAGAAGTCAGCGCGTAGAGACACTCCAAAGTATAAACAAGCAAGGCAATGTCACTCAGAGCTAGAAACCTTAAAATTTACAACATATGAAATTAGTGACGATAATTAAGTACCTTGACAGTTTTCTGATTATTCGTTTTTTTTTTATCTCAAGCTTGATTACTTCAAACTAAAATTGGAGAAAGCCATTCAGCTGTTTCAAGAGTTTTCAGCTTTTTGAGATTTTAGGTTTAGGTTTACTTTTAGATTTAGGTTTACTTTCGCAGACGAGGTTGAATAAAAAAATGCAATTGTTCCAAATACATTAATTTACGAATGAATATTTTACGTTCCAGCACACTTGATGAAAAATCAAGCTTCAGATGAAAAGGTAAAAATAATAATGTATGAATCCAAGAATTAAATAGCATGGCGCAAAATATTGCCAATGACTGGGTAGATAGAATGGGTTTACAAATTGTGATGTGAAAATTTCTCGAAGATATAATTTACCTGCATATTATTTCGTAGGCGCTATCGTCTAGGCCGAGAGTGATAATTTCTTCATTACTATCTTGCTGGCTGATTTTGTTCAGCACCTCAAGGCAGGATATGACAATAAATCTGTCAGGTGAGTCGATGCCTCGTGACACGCAGGACAACATGACATTGGTTATTCGATGACCAGCTTCTTTTAGTAGAATTTCATTAGCAACATTGCCTAACATGTCAAAACCAAGCTGATGCAGATTGCTCCACCTGGTACTGACGCATAGGAGTACAAATCTTAGGAAACATCTATTCCTCCCTAAAATCAATATGTTTTCGGGGGTAAAGCTCAAGTTCCTTAGAATGGAAGCTATCTGAAGTATGCGTTGGCCGTAAGGGTCCTGTGTCCCTAACGTTCGACCCACACAAAACAAGTCTTTGTCCTCCTCGTCGAACCTTATCGAATTCTGATTCTGATTCTGATTCTGATTCTGATATCGACAACTTTCGCTCTCTTCCCTTTCGGTTTGCGCGGTATCCAACCGCGAGCATTCCGTTGGTACCTAAAGAACGAACGAACGAAGAATAAATATAAATACCGTTTAAGAGATCGAATCGGCAACAAATTCTTTCGTTACATACCTCATCGACTTCCATAGGCGTAACATTTTCCTCATTTTCCGCCTGTATAAGCTTGTTCTGTTTTTCTTTTTCAAGAATTTTCCGCCTCGAGAAAGTCTTTGGCGTATTGATGGCTTTTTTCATAAAGTCTCTCTCATCCGTCAGGTCCAGGACGTCTTGCGTATCGATAACATCAGACCAAAATGAGTTGATGGAGTAATTCCTGACCCGTGAATAGACTTCGATGAAAAGCTGTCGAGTGCCAGGAGAATCGAATACTCCAGCGTGTGCCAATAGTATATTAACAAGCCGTGGATACTTGTCAAGACGAAGCGAGTGTTTACCCTCGTTCGAGAGCAAGGTGCAAACATTTATCGCAAAATCTTGCTCGTTCGGTAGCGGCGAGAGCAGCGAAAGAGCAAGCTTGTCGTAGTTAGACGGCTTGTATAAGTTTGCCGAGAGACCGTTGTAATCCCGCAGGGATTCTGAAACACCATAAGAAACAACTGTGTACAAATTACATTTGGACAAATGAATAAAAATCAACAGATCACGAGGGCGAAAACAGAAATCCAAACCTATACTGATTCGTCTTCTTTAATTTCGCGTGATCAGACTCGTCCGTGAAATTCTTTTTTTTCCAACTTTTCCCTCATTATACGTCAAACTTATAAGCAGAGTGGCGACAGAACGGGAATTGTTAGGAAATTGCGTAAATCGGCAAAAGTCGGGGAATCAGGTTGTCCCAATTTTTTCTTTATTTTTTCCCTCAATCATTTAACAGTTCCCACTGTGCTTCGTAAATTCATTCAAACTTACTCAATACTGTTCAATTTTCACACCGCCTGTCTGCCTCCTCGTACAAAATGTAAGGTATCGCTAACCGTAAAATCTTTACGGCAAAGAATCGTGGAATATACACTAAAATTTTTGGTGGGAAAAGTGAAGAAATCATACCTGTGCAGTTTACAAAACCTGTAGAATAAGCGTTATTTTACATAATTCGGTTTCACAGAAACATCAGAGACTTTATTTACAACCTTCGTTATAGCTATTTTCAGACACCACTTATGCAGATATAACAAAAACTTGCAAGGTTCGAAATTTCGAACGGCAGATATATCGAAACTTCGCGTGTTTGAAACCTTCGTCCCGCTTAATTTAGCAGGTTGAGTTATCAAAATCAAACGCATGTACATATCAGCAGAATCACAACAATCGTTTATCGACACGAAGCTGAATCTAGCAGGCGTAGAATTAGCATCCCGACACATGTTTAAACTTTATGAAAATTGAAAAATGCACTCTCAGTTTTACCCTCATAATTCTGTAAAAATATGGCGAGTTCACGGTAATTAAAAAAATGTAGATTTTCAATCTTCACTATCTTAATTCAACGTTTGCCTGTCAATTCCATTTCTTGCCCCTCGCGCGGCTTCGTATCTGCAAACTTTATAGAGTGTGAATATCATAGGCGATCGGTTGCGGCAGGTCAAGGTGTGAAAAAACGTCGTTAGATAATCCATCCATTATACCTAGCGGAGAGAAAGAGAGAGAAGATATCTCGCCGCGACAACTCGGCGGTAAAACGTTCGCACGTAAGCATTTACTACCTAAGCTACGTAGCTCCAGACGTCCGTCTCTATCCCCGATCTATGATCGTCTGCGGCAGTAGCAGCAGCGGCAGCAACAGCTTAGCTACGACTTGTACGTAGTCTCTCTGAGTCCCCCGCCGCGGCGGGCGCGACCCACGCGCTCAAAGTAGGTTGTCCTCGGTCAGGGTCAGACTTCTACGAATGGCTACGGAGGGGCGCGTAGCGTGGCTGGCTTCGCTGACAAGTGCAGTGCAGTCAGAGTCCGAGACTCGAGCGAGGACGAGGAGCGAAACTCTTTGAGCCTCTTGTTTCCCTGCAGTCCGAGACTGGACTCGATCTCGGCAGTTCGATGGAGATTTTTATCGACATTGACTAAGACGGTTATCAAAATCGTTTTCTCCACCCGCCCCGATCGACGGGTAACGCAGGCGGGTATGCCTCAAGGATCGATAGATCGATCGATTGATCGGGGTGAAACATGATCGAGGAGTATTACGGGAGACGCGACGGATCGGCATTTTACATACGAAGGCGCGCTTAGCGAGCGACCAAGTTTTCAAACTACATTTCGGATCAGCGGCAACTCGGCACAACAACTGCAGACAAGATACTTGAGTATCTCGAATCAAGAGAAAACTCTTTTAATTACGTACGGTTCCAAGCATAAGCGAAGGACACTTCTAGGCTTTTTAGCTCACCGCGCGTCGAGTGTTTTATGTTCGATCTTGAGATGGTGATTTGTTTCATTTTACATCTCCTTTGAATTGTTTGTTTAGCTTTGTTAACACCGTCGGCATAAATTCACAAATACGCGTGTCGAACGCATGTGCGAATGAATGCGCGCACCTGTATCAGAAATCGATGGAGCGAGTTTTGCATTTTGTTGGGTATAACATCGTGACGTTGCGATTTCGATATATTATACGAGTAATGCGATGCGTAAGTGCAGCGTGTACATACCTACAGCTGCATACACGCCTTGCCGTACGGACGTAACGCGTTATTGTAATAGGTATGACGAATGTATAAATATGAGAAATGCACGCACGGTATGTGCATACATCACCTATACACGTGAACGAGAATGTTGTAGAAAATGTAAGGTAAACAGAAACACGAGACAGTTAGGTGCGAGTGCTGCTCGATATCCAGGCCATCGGGCAATAAGTAAAGCGGAAGCGCAAAATATGTCGGCGATTATTGAGATTTCGCAAATCTCTCAATAAGGATCGTCTAAAATAAAAGTAAGATAGAAT
Source organism: Neodiprion lecontei (assembly GCF_021901455.1). Lineage (NCBI taxonomy): Eukaryota > Metazoa > Arthropoda > Insecta > Hymenoptera > Diprionidae > Neodiprion > Neodiprion lecontei. The sequence goes on from NC_060265.1 coordinate 5,595,946, forward strand.
ACGATTGAAAATGAAAGGCTTAAAGTAATTATTTACTTGTGTTTGTAAAAACAAACTATAAGATTGCGAATCGTCTCAAATAGCTGCAATCTATGATCCAAAAGTTGCAGTCAATAAAACAATAAAGATATTCCGTTGTATTCTCTTATCTGTTTATTCTGTAACGGTGTTTTAACAGCATTTTTCAAGTTTCCGCATCGTCATGAATTAGACTTGTTACAGGGACTGGATAATCGATTCCAGGACGAAGGAAAATCCCCGTAATCATAAAGACGCTAATCGAATTTTACTCAATTTCCTTAATTATTAAAACGATGTACATTTATATGCAAGTTGAGAAACTGTACGCGGTGATGACGTCAGAGTCGGGAATAAACGTCTTGTACATTACACGATGAAATAGCCCCATACGTGCAAAATGTATACACGCAGTGTATATACAGGGACCCCTATAATACGCAGACTGGTTAGAGATAGATGCTACCGGAGGCGGAGAGAGAAAGAGAGAGAGAGAGAGAGACCGTATTGACGTATTGACGTTCGATAACGGGGCGTAGCGTCGATGATAACCGGCCGTTATACTGGCGGTTTCCACACAACTTGTTCGCGATACGCGAAACATAGCTATACATATGCATATATATACGCGTATATAAGATACCGTATTATAACGAATACGACGTGACCGAGTATATAATATGTATTAAATATCGTATGGAATAATGGCTGGTTATCGTCTTAACGCTGCGGGTTGTCGGTAAAAATAATTAATTACTTTGCATAATTGTTATATTGTCGATAATGTTCGTTGTACCTCGGGATCATCGAATGACACACACGCACGACCAGGATATCTCGTGAGTGGAATAGCTGCGTCGACGGGTGGGGATTCCCCAGGCCTCCCGGCAGCGAGCATCTCTGCAAACGCGTATTGATTCCGGGGACTCCCCACCGCGTCGTCGTCCGCGGAGGTGGTGGTGTTCCTTTACCGCCGAACTGTGCTGAACCTGGCATCGCATGGACAGCGTCGACTCGCAACAACGGAACGACTACAACCTGGTCTATCGGCAATCACGAATCTTTGTCATAGGCCATTCAAGCGTTAGCTGACGCATTTTTTTTTTCTTTGCAAATTTTTGCAAATTTTTGCATCTCGGTCCTAGCGATGACGATTGGTAACATTTGTTTGTTTTGCTCATTGCTGTTCTTCAACGCTTTAGCTAACGATTATTGAAAAGTTTATTGGCAAATCGATTCGTTACCTGGTAATGGCAGAATTGTCATTTATCATTCATTCCTACGTTACTAAATATTAATTATTATCAATTATTGATACATGTTGACATATTCGGTAAAACATAAATTCATTATTTACAAGTGTTAAATACACGTTATAGATTGTATTTTTCTTCGTGAATGCGTGGAATAAACGTTATATTCGCTGAGATATTATTATTGAACAATCAATGCGTTATTAGAAAATTTTTTACTATTCTCAAGCAGGCGGCGTGTTTGCCTTGAGCGCGCACTCTGATTTTCCTATGTTAGCTAACGCTTGCCTGGAATGCTTAATACTACTAGTACTATAGAGTAACATTTGGCAACGTGTCTCCGAATGACCTACCCCTGTTTAGCCTTAGCTAATACTCGAATGGCCTCGACTATCACACGATGAAACGTCTGCAGGGATAATTGCGACGCCAATGTATGTCAGGAGGTTTGATTTTGTAAACTTATCGTACCTGTTGAAGGTGGTTCATCGATTTTTCATTTCAAATATTGCTTACCTTTTCTATAGTTTGTCTTTTTTTTCTTTTATTTATTTTTATTTTTATTTTTTTATTTGCCGAAGGTAGGTACGATGTTATAAAACGGTTCGACTTGACCGTTACTTTATGATTACTGCGTTCATCGCTAGGCGTTCTTGAAACTTCTTTACCGCCGCTATAGGTACCCCAATTAGTACGAAGTCGTTTTACGAAACATTGTTATTTCCAAAGACGTTCGAAACTTCAATTTTACTTATACCATTGCTGAATATTTTTATTCTAGTAAATTTTCATCGACGTTGAATAGTTACGGATACGTAATTTACGCAGACGATTTGAATTAACAGTGGAATGTTGTTTTTCAGACCCGTTTTAAGAAACCTCGTCTACCTGGTTTACGTGCATAAAACTCAAATAAATACAAAAGTGCGTACATACGAGAAGTTAACCAAAGAATCATCGCATCGCAGTTTCAGATCCTATGAAAATCAACCTACGCAGTTTAATTCGCTAAACACGAGTGTAATTTCGAATGCTTTAATCAAAGGTCGACCGAGTTTCATCCAATCCTGAAATTGCGAAACAACAAATTTTCCCCAGCAATGCAGTACAGTTTAGCAGTACGCTTCGTCGCCTCACCCAAGTTCCTTACTAAAATATCGTTCCACACGTATTAATTCAAAAAAAAAAAAAAATAAAATAATAAAAAAAAAAAGAAATTTCATCCCCGGTAGAACCAAATATCTTTATCCGCATTTCGCGGAGGAGGATATTTGCAATTTCCCGGGTATCAGAGCAGGGCGCAGCGCGCCGGCGTCGTCGAGGATCCGATAGGCCTACAACGAGAGCGCCCGGGATCGCAAAGTTGAACAACTTGAGCCGGTGAACATCGGGGAATGTCCGCCAGGCGCATGCGTGCCGAATATAGACCGAGCGAGCCGAGACGCGTTGCGTGTATTGTACTCGCACGTATGATACCTGACTTTGCGCGCATCGTGCGTAAGTGCATATCTACGTGACACGTATAAATAATGCCGTGTCGAAAAACTACGATGGTATGGAAAGTATCACTGTAAGACAAAAAATAAAATGCTTTCAAGGAGAACATTTTTGGTTAATATTTTCACCTTGAGCAAACGATTCTAAATTCGGGAATTTCCTTAATACAGCTAAATATTACTGAATACGGTAAGGGAAAGCAAGTAGAGTCAATACTGGTATATTTTTTCTCAATAGGAATCTGACTGGTCTTAAACCCCCTCGCCCCTCTTGCCGAACATGCCCGGATTGGGATTCGAATAGGAGTAAGCGAACATCAAGTTCACATATATTCGTCACCAAAACCTGCAACCGATGTCACTTATAAAAATAAATCCATCGAAGTAGAAAATGCATGATACAAACCAAAAACTGTTCTCCTTGAAATCACTTTATTTCTTCGTCAAGACCGAAATTTTCCACACCAGTCTGACTTGAAATTTGAAAAACGTAGTTTTTCGACGAAACCCTGATATGCATCGAATGTACCTACATATACATCCATACGCAGAAGATACCGATACGTGTGTATAACGTAGAGGATATTTTCCTAGCCACCCATACATCAGCATACCGTAGGTATATCGTTTCGTAAGTTGTGATATGCTTAACTCGCTTTTCCCGTACGTATATCATGACAACAACGATGATAACGATAAAAATAACATTAACAACAATAATACTAACAGAGATAATATAAAAACGACGCGATTCCAGACTATAAAATAAAATTTAAACCTGCTGAATAAGAGAAATTTCTGCAATCATTATTGTGTACGTTAGTATTTTATACGATTCTTTGTTCTCCCTTCTTCTGCGATGCGGAAAGTAAGAATTATTGCTAGATATGTATACGTATGCGTCGAAAAAAAATGCAGGATGAAAGTGCAACGCAACGCGATTTGATGTGATTTGTTTCATTCTTTTCTTTTCTTTTTTTTTCCATTTCCCTTTGCTTCGCCGTTATCATAACTTACGACACATTCCGGCGATGCCGCGTAACGCAGGATTAAAGTATCCCCTCGTCACTTCATGGCAAATGAATATACGCATAACATATAAATAATATACGCGTATAAACGTGAATACATAGGCCGTACGAGGAGATAACACGCGACGCCCCTGCAACTATAGCGCATCTAATCCAGTTGCTTTGTAATACCGTCGAATAGATATTTTGTAATATATACGTATATCTATAACGTAACTGCGCATGACTGACTAGTAATAGTAACGAGTTTAGGCGTGACTAAGTATATATATATAATATATACATAATATACACATGTATATATATACATATATTTATATACACACTAGAAGACAAGCATTACATTGTACTATACATTTTTCTTCTTTTTTTTTTCTTTTCTTTGGCATTTCTTGAAAACAATGTAAAATAAGCCGCTGCGTATAACGTTACATGAATTAGAACGTGTGTTTAAACGGATTCGTAGGGAAACGTGATAAGCAGCAGTGTACAATGAGGAGAAGAAAACGTTAAACGTACATATATTAATAGCGTTATATCGAATATTTTGCGAACGAGCTAGTTTTTCGTCGTTAAATTTTTGGCACGCCAACGTCAAAGCATGTCAAGAATTTTAGTTGCGTTATATTTTGCACACGACGATGGTATATACAATCCTTGTACACGTGTTGGCGAAAACGAAATGGTAAGACGAATAAGAAAAAAAAAAAAAAAAAAGCAAGTAAATAAATAAATTCAACACTCACCGGCAACGTTGTGCTGATGATGATTGTAGGTCAAAGGTACCGAGTGAAGCGCCCTCGCTGACCATTTCCGGTGTCTCGAGTCTTCATCCTCGTCGTCAGCCTGCTGCCCATCTTCACCGAGGAAGTGAACCTTTTCGTACCTGTCTAGGTATCTGAAAATATTGACATTTTAACATCATACGTACGTTATTATATGCGGTAAAAATAATATATCGCCGGTGCATAATTTCGGAAAAATAAAATTATCTGTTCCTCTGGATGGTATTTTTTTTATTTGTTAATTTTTATTTTTAACGCAGTAATTACGTATTTTTCCTTCTAATTCTGCCTCCCCCTCCCAAATTACTTGAATTAAACCGAAATTTCAACATTCTTTGTATCACGTGTGTATAATATTTCATTTTTACGCTTTTATCGTTTACGCCGTTGACAATTTTCAGACGATAATAAAAAAAAAAAAAAATTCAACACGCAATAATTTGATGATTTTCGTGTCTGTTTAATTGTCCGCGTGACGATGAACTTTAAATCATCACCATTTTATTTTTTCTCTCCTTCTTTTCTCTACAATTCGATAATCAAGCCAAACCGATACTAATCTTTTCCGTTTTATAGTTCACGTTCGAATTTCAAGTGTCCGGGGAGGAAGAAAAGAAAAAAAAAAAAACAATCAAAATCACCAAACCTACAGCGTAATCCGTACATACATAAACGTTGTCACGCAAACAAAACGATAAACCATAATACAAGGAAACAATGTATCAACGCAAGAAGAATAGATGATAAAAATATGCTGAGTGAAAAATGACTGCGGGAAATTACAAAAATCGCTGTAAACTTGTAATGCACGTGGTAAGACAAGTTTCGAGAAGTTACAAGACGAGATTTGTTTAATTTTCGGCGATATTATTACTATTATCATTATCATTATTATTATTATTGCCGTTGTTGTTATTATACCTTGCATGTAGACGCAGAGCCGGAAGAAAAAGGAAAGAAAGGAGGAAACGAAGGAGTAAGGAAAAAAGGAAGTAACCGCCGACGAAGCGCGAGCGGGAATGATAGTCGGGAAGTGACCGACTCTCACTCTCAGTGAGTCTGATCGGGAGGCCGAGTCCCCCCCCCCCCACACCCTCGATTCATTCATTTCATTCATGCACCGAATACTACCTAGCATAGGCATCGTTTCGCGTCGTCGTATCGGCGGACGGAGTTGCCGAGAGTGCGATGAAGGGGAAGCGGAGTGGCCGGAGACGGCGGCGGTTTGGTTTTTCTTGGTTGCCTGCTTGCTGCAGGCACAGATAGTACTTTATCGAAACCGCGCGCGGCACATGTGCCTCCTTAAAGCACAACTCGGCCTCTCTAACGATAAAACATGTCTAGAAAAGCCGGCTCGTCGCCGCGGCTTTCTTTGCGAATGAGAAACGAGAGACTCGCGGTGGTAAATTGCCGGTGTATGAAATAATTAACGGAAATTAAAACGCGTGATACAATAAGATATAAGATATAGGAAGAAGAAGAAGAAGAAGAAGAAGAAGAAGAAGAAGAAGAAGAAGAAGAAGAGTGAAAATTTCTATCGAGTTATCGCGTGTTATCGCACTGTTGTAGGAAATCCACGGTATCGATAAAAGTCCACACCGATTGGTACGAAATTAAACATCATCGGTGTAAATCGTTCGATTCTTGACGACAAGTGGTCTTGAAATCGAAGCCAAACTAGTGTGAACTTCTGTAGAATATTTTCAGTGTTATATCGAACACCGAATTTCTAACAGTGTGTTATAGAGACAGGTTTATTCTTTTCTCGCCTCAAACACACTTGACAGGCTATTTTCAATAATACTAACGAATAAGGCTTCTTTGTACCGATAACACGTTAGGAGAACGATTGAGGATAAGTAAGAGACGTAATAATGAATTGCAGCGATTTTTTAATTTTAAGAAGTATCGTGAATAAATTTTTTATTTTTTCTTCATTTTGTTGCTTACACCGATCGTAATATCAATTTAAATCACACCGAAGACCCCAAACTTGTAAAATATCAAGTCTTCGGTTGATATTTGAGAAACGTATCCGACGATATTTTCATTATTAATTCAATCTCATAAAATAGTTATAATTTAATACGAACTTTTAATTTAGGGTAATAAGATTTCCGGATGATACATCGTTGTGTTACGGATTGTCGTCTTTTTTGCTTGAATTGTATAAATGTCAGGAACGAAGTAATAATTGAAAAAAAGTGAAAAATTAAACGAGCACGATCTTCCACGTGACTTACGACGCTCATCATTTTACAGAATCTTTTGTTTTAAACTAAACAAACTTTTTAAGCGATCTCACGTTGGAAAATCGTTAATTATTTCTCTCTCTGAAACACCTTAATATAAATACATAAATACAAAGTATTTAGTTCTACGCATTACCCGCTTACCTTAGATATATTTGTTTGAGGCCGACACCGCTGTTCACGCATTCGGTTGGTAGGTGAAACTGTTCGCAAAGTGACGTCCATTCGTTCCTCGAGTTTACCTGTCGGACAGATTACACAAACGTTTGTAATACATGAATTTACGGTGTATACTGTGAATGCACAAGTGTGTAACGTTAAGCACTGTACGTAAACGTAGGTAAACAGGCTCGTTGTACAAAGGAAATGGATAATCAGCGAACGGACGATACATAATAGTTCAATGACCTCGTTCGCCCGTTGCAAATTAACCGTACAATATAAATTTACGCATATATATATATATAGTTGAATTTTAACGAATTACGCAATTCAATCTCAATGTCAGTACGAGGTACATAAAATAAAAAAAAAATAAAAATGCATCAACACGATTTTTCGTACTTTTCATATCATCTCTTTATTTATTTTTGCGCGATACGAGAATTTCACGTCACATGTTTTGCTGTGACGATTGCACGTAGAATTTGGGGCCGTTACATCCTTTTCCGGTTTTGATATCCGTAGACTTGGATATTTGAAAATACGTAAGTCTACGTCTAATATAAATATGAATAAGCGAAACGGTTAAATGAGTGTAGCAAAAGCAGCTTCCACTTAATTTTTATCGATCAGTTTCTCACTTTTTCCAATTCTCACTTGAATATATTCGCATATGGGCGTCGATATACATATACTACAGTACGTACCCTCGAGCAAAATCGGATACGTTTATGACCCCTCGGTTTACGAGTTCGCGGTTTAAGTATTCGTGCAGCCTACACAGGCATTACCTGCGGCTCCCAGTTATTTCTAGTCGCGAAGCCTTTGACCCGCGTCACGAAGCCAGAGAGTATAAAGACTTGCATGTCGGTCATAAACGGTAGAAAAACTTGTGCACGGATTCATTGAATTTTTGTAAATTTTTTTCTTTTCGTATCCTTTTTAAAATATACCAAATAATAATTAATTCGTTAACAATGTTCTATCGTACGAACAAAATGCCGAATATAAACAAAGATAATATCAACAGGGAATCGTCATTGTTTCTAATTTCCTATTTATATCTGTCACTTTTCGCGTTATGCACACACACACACATATATAATATATATATACTTCAGCTTCTCGAAGGACGGAGATCTGCAGACTTTTCACCGTACGGGGAGATGAAAAATCTCAAAAAATACAACCACCGGATTCTGGTACCAGGAATATCCAGGGTGTAGGTATAATATGGGATCATGCATCAGCTGCAGCACTGGGTTAGTGCTCCTTGGATCTCAGCCCGAGTCGCGGCTCTCTATTCATAGCCTCGCAGAAACGCCGAGGGTCGTCTGAGGTGCAAGGCAATCTCGTCGCTCCATATCCACGAGAAATTTTTCACCAATCTCAATAAAATTGTATTTTATTTTATTTCGTTAACAATACAACCCGAACGAACGATTAATCGCTAACTTTATCCAATTTTCCAAATATCCCAAGACTTTTTCCGCGTTGCTGCTGCATTTTTGCATCTATACATAAAAAATTGTATACTGTATAAATAAAAAATAAAATCCAATACGCAGGCATGAAATAAATGATTATCACGTTGATTAGTTGATCAGAAATTAAAAAAATTTATCCACCTGTACGACGATTAAAAGTCATGCGTATGTGTTTTACCGTACAAGGTTATCCTGACTTTTAACGTCAACTGTTTCCTACCTCTCTTATACTTGAAAAAAAAAAAAAAAAAATGATAAATCGCAAGAGTGGTTCCGAACATCGGATCTCGGGAGCCGCAGAGAGCAGGAAGAAGAGAAGCGAAGAGACGAGAAGAACAGAGAGACGAGGTCACGGCGGCGTGTGTTTGATGCAGTCGAACGCGTGGTAGTAAAACTGCGGCGCGATTGCCCCCGACCTATCCCAACAAAACAACACGTTGTACGTATATACACGTATACGTGCGTCGCTGAAGACCACGTGACCCGCACTGACGTTTCGACTTTCTCGAGTAGCACCAGCAGCAGCAGCAGCCAACCGAACACGAATGAAACGAAACGCAGACGCGAGCGTGCCCTCGCCGATACCAGAGCTACCCAAGGACGGCGCCTCCTCCTCATCCTTGTCCTCGTCCTCGCCGCGAAACGTCGGAAAATTTCGCCAACTTTTTGCGGTGATCGGTATCGACGGTAACGAGATCGTCGCAGGTTATCCGGGAATCGCGGTATCAGCCGAAAGTCATTCGTCGCCTTATTTTATTATTCTTCTTCTTCTTCTACCACTTGACGGTTTTACACATCCATACACACGGAAATGCGATATGTGCCAAAGTAGGTAAACGACACTTTTCAAGGTATAACGTTTCAACTGACAAGGCAGGCGGTAACGGAGATGAAATCTGTGGTATCGTTAACGCACGTAACCTTTCGATACCATAAATATTATACGACATCGTACATGTCATTTTCCTTTTTTTCTCGATCTCCGTAAAACCTGCCGGGCAGACTTTCTCTGGAAAATATCTGTGTAGAAACGAATGTTGAAGTAAAATTTTTTTCAAAAACTTATCAAATCGGCAGACGACAGGCAAATTCGGCGAGGAGGTCGGAGGGCCGGAGTCCCCTCGCTCACTTAAGAGAGGAGCTTCATTTTCATTCGGTCCGCTCTCGTAGACGGTCGGCCGTCTACGAACCCACCGGTTGCCTGTTTGCCCCCCGCGCACTCGTTTCTCTCCTCTCCTCTCCTCTCGCCGCACGACGCTCGCTGCTCCTTCGTTCGGCCGTACGCCAATCGCGAGGACCACGTGTTCGACTACGCAGTGACGTCACCGTTAACGTCACGGGAGTTTGAAAAACCGCGTGGTGCGCGCCGCTACTCGTCAATGATTTTATCCGTAGTAGTAGCACCGGCAGCAGCCTTAAACGCGTCCCGCACGGACGGGGTTCGGTTTCGGCTGCTGCGTCGTCTCTTCTCGTAGTTTCGAAAATCCCGCGTGTCCTCGCCTCCTACTTTCGACTTATATTTAGTTGACCCTAGAACGGTAAGGTTGTGTTTCTCCTTTTTTTATCCTAACGTATCGTTAAGGATTCTACAGGCTCTCATTTTCTTCGTTTCGTTGATAAAGAATCACGTGGGCCAGAACAAACTTTTTGCGTAAGTTGCAAAAAAAAAAAAAGTCAAATGTCAGTAAGCGAAACACGAAAACGTAAGCTGTTCTTCCTCTTGCGGTGGAAAATTTACATTCGCGTGGGGTGTTTTTTTAATCCCTACATTACCGTTCTTGGTGTTAATCATTTAGATTTGAAACAGCTATTCCTAGTGTTATTATCATCATTTTAATCATTTTCTTCATTTTCTACCGGTCAATTATTTCTTTGGAATGTTGTGCAGTTTCATGTTTCTCGTATTTCGGAAAAGAAAGATTAAGTTTACCGCGGCAATATCGTCGTGAACAAAAAAGAAAAAACTTCATTCGTTTCCCAAACTTTTCTTCCTATTCTTCTTTCTTGGACCAATTTACAGGAGCGCGGGCAGAAAAATAATGCACGCTATACGATTGTAACAACCTGCACCGTAATCATCTTTGAAATATCCACTCGACCTTATCGAACCATGCTGTAATCGACAATATCCCGGTGTTTTTAAGTTAAACTTATCCATTTGTGACATGTTTAACAACGACGTACTTATTCTGGGCGCAGCAAATTATAACTGTAAGATATCTGGAATTTATGCTTTCAGCGTTTCAGTCAGTGGATTGCTGAACATTAGTTATAGAAACACCAAGTTTTGCAGTATGCTAATTTTAATTAGAATATTATAAAATACGAATATCGACGTCTTTATACAAGGTGGCGATTTTTCTTTTTTTTTTTACAGGGAAACTCGGCTGCTGATTGGAATGTTATGTATGACGACGTTTTCATGCTAATTTGTTGTATTCGTGAACTGCAGATTGTCTGGTAAATACATACTTTGTATTTTCTCGTGAGTAATCGTTATGCAGAGGCTTTTAGCTTTATTGTTAACGTTTTCAAATAAATTGAAGAAAAAAACTATATTCGAATAAATTATTCCACAGTCCCCACACGTCCGAAAACCTTGAAAACTACTTTCATCTATACGACAATGAATCTGGAGAGAATGTCGTATAAACATCTCATAATTCTCTATAAAAATTTTCAAGGAATAAAACAAAAAAGCCAATGCAGGATGCAGAATTTAAAAAACATGTATTTTGAAAGTTCCGTCTTCACACATGATTGTTTCAAAGCATCGAAACTGAGAGTATCAATTTTTGAAAATAAGTTAAATTTTTCAAAATTCTTACAATGCGGTTTCTGAAAGATTTAATTCATTACATATGTTACGCTGAGGCAGATTAAAAATTAATTCATTTTTTTTTAAGAAGATTAAAAATTACGAAAGACTTTAGCGAATTAGCCGGCGTCCCTATTAACATAATATATTCATTCGTTCCCTCGTTTACCTAATAAAAGACCCTCTTATCACCCATTATTTTTCTTTTCCCGATTTATTAGACTCTTGTAATGGAAATTTACATTAAACTCTTCAAAACGACAACGACTCTCCTTTGCCAATATCAAGTTTCATGTCCTGCAGCCTGATTAAAATTCTTACATGTTTAGTACGAACAATAAACATTAGGCAATTTCACATAAAATAGTTTTTAAAAAAATCGTGATTAAAAAAAGTAATTTTTTTGCTTTTAAAAGTTGGAAAAAGGTCTTTGACGTGCACACACGTGTACAATGAAAAAAATAAATAAATAAATAAATAAATAAATAAAAATAAATAAACGCAACCTGTAAAAGTGATAAAGATTAATTTGCTCGTTTCGTTATAAACAACGTTCGAATTGTTATGAGTACGAAGGTGCTAATTCTTCGAGAATAAAAAAAGCACGATCCCAGACTTATTTTTACATCGCCAATCTAGGTCCAATTCGAAGGTCCGTATTTCACACCCAGTTTACTAATCACGGATAAATAAATATCGTTCCAGATCAAAGGGTCAAAGACGGTGTATCGCGACACAAGTTTTAACGTCTCGCCTGTCGGCGTGAAATTCATCGGTATAAAATGTAGCTATACGGAGACGTACGTGGAAGGACAGATATCGGCACGACTGAATTGTATCATCTTCGAGTTTAACGACAAGGTCGGCTCCTCTCTTCCTCACACCCGAGACTTCGGAGCGTCGTTGTACTCGCCGAGCACGTGGGTCGCAGTCCCAGAGCGCGACTGACAGTTCCTCTCGTAGTCAGCTGATCGGTCGTCGGTCGGTCGGTTGGTCGGTTGGTCGGTGAAAAGGGAGGAGGAGGGGGAGGAAGGTTGGCAGCGCGCAGTCTGGCGTCGAAGAGATCAGCTGATCGCGTCGTCGCCTCGTGTGTCTTTGTATATAGTATAGGTACGCGCGTTATGTCCCCCTCCCCCTCCACCACCGCCGCCGCCGCCTCCTCCTTGCCATGCGTCTCTCTGCAGTGGAGCAACATTGTAGCTGCCGGTGCAGCGCTACCTCAAACAAACGCGGGAAAGATCGCCGAAGTCGCGGAGGATGAAATCGAGTCTGCACGATCCAACCCCTTCTTCGGAAACGCCTGATGGTGGGTAGATGTGGGTAATATCGGAGATACGAGACCGTTTTGAAAGGAGATTAAATCGGGGGTTGGAAGTCGGAGGAATTTATACACATGTCGGAGAAAGGATAATAATCTGCGTTTTGCGTTTTAACGAGGAAACTGTGAACTAACGCCAACAGAACTTTCAAAGGGATTCGATATTCAATATTTAACTGACACGTCTGTTCAATCCAAGATGCGTTTGTTGGCTGAATCTTCGTTTCTATTTTTTAAACAGTCAGGAGTTTGGAGACTGTTTCAACACCGTCGTTATTGACCGCTTTGCGAGAGAGTCGCATTTTGGTCAGGTCATTACGACGACAGCATGATGGCTGAAAGGAAGGTAGAATTCCGAATGATAACACGAACAATGTGAAATTGGCAAGGCAATCGATTTATCTATGTACGGCAAGTGGTCGATTTCGAAAAACAAGCTCGATGAATATCAGACATGTATAAAAATCAGATAAAAATGGCGGTGTGTTTGTTAAAATCAATATCAGATTTAACTGATTCGCACAGATTTGATTTGACCGTAGTTCGGCCGGTAAGATTTACAACAGAATTCGATAGAACGAGAGTACAACGCGTCGAGGTTGGCTAAACTCAATTTCCGCTCTGTTCAACCGGACGTAAAAATGGTCCGAGATCTTTGTCCGGGCAACCTAACGTTTATAGAATGAATAATAATAATAAGCGTTCATTTCAGATGTAACGGAAAAGGTACCTGAGAATTTAGTAAAGTTTAAGACAATTAGTCTGAAAGCCAACTGCTTGAAACTGCATCTAATTGTGAGTAACTACGTCACGTGGTCACTGCCCACGTTTCTCAATTATAACGAGAAAACACCTACAGTCCGCTGCAAGTGTCGTGAGAGACAGATGCTATGAATTTAAATGTGATTATACACATACACATACATACGTACATACATATATATATGTATGATAGATTTGTAAAATTCTGGGAATTGATAACAAAATATGGCCGAACATAACGCAATCCCTCAAAAATTCTTGATGATATTCATACATAACCGCATAAACGGAGTTGAAAGTCACGATGCAATAAAAAAAAAGAAAAATTTGTATGCGCTGATATAACGGAATTGCGTAACGAGGTATCGAGATCGAGAGCCGTCATTTATCGCTGATTGCTCATTGGAGTACAAGAGCGTAATAAACCCTCTTTTAAAAGAATCTCTATCCGGGTAACGCCTCTGGCGTGAATGAGGTATAGTAAAAGAGCGGGAACATAGAGCCTACGACCATACGCGTACTTTTTTTTTAGGGGTTCTTGACGGAATCGTAAGACGAATACTTCCACGGTTGACATTCACGATTGATATAACAAGACTTCGTAAAGTGAAAATGAATTTTTTATTACTTTGAAAAATGTCAATTCTTAAATTTAACCAGTTGTCAATTTATTCGGATATTTTCAATTTTTTTAATTACATGCGTGTACACCGAGTATCGTACAACGGACAAAAGAATCGATGATGCTTGTACATCCGTCGCACATTAACATTATTTAAATTAATTAATTGATTACGTCGATATGTAGAGGAGCACGTCGCGTCGTATTGCGGCCTGAAGGCAGTGTCCGACGATCGAGTAATTTACAATTATACACGGTGGGTATAACACGATCATATCTTTCTTTTTCTTTTACGTTTTCTCTTTACTTTTTATCGTCCATGCAACATACGCGCGTATATCAGATGGATTTTATGCAATATACTGTGTTAAGAAGGAACAAGTTGTTTACGTTGTACATATTCATGCATACTATGTCGACACTCCGCTAGTTTAATATCTGTTAAATAAACATTTGTAATCTGTCCGTGGATTAGCTGGAATCTGGAATTTCATCACGAGCCAGTAATGACGATGAAAACGATAGACAGTGCGATAAATGAGACAACATATCGAAGATGCAAATTTACGTTTCATATCACGATTTCTTGTAGCGACTTTTCGCCGAAGCAATCGACTCCTGTGTGTGTTTATCGCTTTCACCCCTCGCGGCAATGAAGCAATTTTCAAAGCAATCATCTATTCAATGTTACACCTCCCTTCGTGCTGCCAACGACGTTCGAAAAGTGACACCCGCAGAGAAGTTAATTGATTCTTGGTTTTTGTCGTCTCGTAAACGAAACAACCAACCCCACGATCGAACGAAGAAAGTGTCAGGTTTCGGTCTTTGTAATATAAAGAGACAATAAAACAAATAATGAAACGAAACGAAATGAAATCTACGATGCACGATGCTTACAACGATATTCAAAAGACAAAGTTTTGTCCGAGTTAGATCGATAGCCTTGAATCGTAAATTTCTAGTTCGTGCAAAGCTGCACCCGTCGTGCGGAGTGAATAACAATAACGATCTACGGGCGGGAAAAATGTGTGTCATATGAATTGAAGCAAAAAGTCAGCCGTCTCTTAAAACCCGAAACAAGACCGAATTAACGTAACGTTAACCTAACGAAACGAAACATCAGGGGGAGAAAGTAATCATTCCACAATTTCAGAATGGTTTTCAAGTAGTTGGCTTTTAAAAATAAAACTACGTTTTGCTTATCACGGTCAGCTAAATTTCAATCATCGCTAAAGGTGCGAAGTAACGATTTTCTTTATCTAAACACGAATTGTTACAGTAACGTTACCAACTTCATCCTCGCAATCTGAAATACACACTACGTGTACGCAAGTATGCCGTACATGCATACACACATACATGCGTACAATATAATACACACGGTGCGAGGAAGACGTATTACGCGCATTAAAGTAACGATAAAAGAGGCGAAAAGCGAGCGCCAGTGAAAAGCACACGCAGCAGGCGGGCAGCTGCAACGCACCACGCCGACGACGACGACGACGACGACGACACACTCTGCAGCACGATATTCCGTTGAGCTGGGTCTCCTCACCCTCCTCCGCACCTCCCCCTTTCCCTCTCTCAGTCCCTCTGTCTCTTTCTCTCGCTGCCGTACCGCGGCGGTTAACAGCGTTGCCAGATATAGGGCTGGACTATCCTTGTCCCCCGAGTCTCGTCGCTCGTCGCTCCGACCCCTCCCCACGACCCGTGTCACCGGTCCGTCGGCGTTAGCGAGCGTAAAGTTACTTCTTTCGCTCTTTTAACGACTCCGTTTCTTCTCCCGTTTCTCCCCGCGGTAAGAGAGCGAGCCTCTAACGAACTTACGTATCGCGTTACTTAAAACCGACGCTGCTTAACGTCGAGACGGCTGAAAACATAAAGCAAACGCGAACGGCGCGAGTAAGACTCCGGAGTTAGATGCCTCGGAATATTGACGATCTTTCGTACCGACGTACGAAAACATCCGTGTACCGTTGGGATCGGTGTGGAGGGGGCCGCAGGATCACCGAGTATGGTGTGTTACTCTCTTTCTGAGATCGTCGTGCAGCGCGTCTCTCTCTCTCTCTCTCTCTCTCTCTGACAAACTGCTCGCTTCACATACGAGAGAAAATAATCGTTCGTCGTTGTTTCGCTTTCCGTACGAACTCAAATATTATTTCGAACGTATATAAAGGAAGGCATCTCTGAAAATATGTGCGCAGAGCCACCAGAGGCTTCTTCTCCTTCTTCTCCTTCTCTAGAGTCGGTAAGTTTGTGAGGTAGAGAAGAAAGAGGCGACGTCGCCGCTGCTGCATCTTCTCCTCCAAACCAAGAAGAGAGATATCCAACAAGAGAAGAAAAGAGACGAGAAGAGAAGAGAAGAGAGTAGCGTCGGGGATTATGGTCGGACGAACCGACCGCCGCGCGCGTTGCTCTTCGAGTCTGGAGGCAAAGAGCTGGCGGAGTCGGGCAAGCAGGCGGCTCGCTACCGTCGGGTCGGCTTCTCTTCGCTCCCCGAGAAACCGCGCCGCCGTCGGCGGTGTTGCCGGGTCGAAATCTTCCGGCGCGTCCGCGCGGCCTCGGCTCACTTCACCGACGGCTTGCTCGAGGAGTCGAGCGCTGCGCGTCGCCCGCCTCTTCGTCCGGTATGCGACGCCGGGGCGCGGCGTTGCCGTATCGACCGCTGCTTGCGTCTGCCGGCGAGGCGACCCCCGCCACGAAACGTCGCCTCCTCGCTACCCGTTCGATCTTTCCTTCGTTTGCTCGGTGTTGTATACCTCCGATCCCCGCTTTAACGACCGACAAACCGCGTGTCTAGGGATACGAGTCGAACCCGCATGCCTGTGCGTACCCACAGACTTTGGCTTTGCACTTCCCTCTTTCTCTTTTTAAGAAATTATTATTATTATTATTATTATTATTATTATTATTATTATTATCATCATTACTACTACTACTACTACTACTAGTATTAGTTTTTTATTTTCATTCGTCTTCATTTGCCACTGCCGTTTAACCCCTGTGAATTTATTGTGCAACATAATATACACGAATAAACGCGATCTATCCATGTTCTATATATCTTACTCCGTACACTTTATTTCCGGAATAATAACAGAGTTTCTCGCTTTTAGATTTATAATTCTGCACCATGATTATGATTGTTATTACTCTCAACGAAAAGGTAGACTAATGATATTCCAAGGGTATTCCGGCGTTACGGCGATGAAGAAAAAGATGGGTGTAATATGCGGTTGAGTGGCAAGAAGATGAACAAAAAGAATGAACGACCCGGTCCGTCGATCGTTGCGAGGGGACCAACTTCCATAACACGGAATAATAATACACGTTATATTCGGGTACCATATACCGGACAGAAAGAAGTCGTAAAATTCGCATCAGGTATTTGCGGGGAGACGAATAAGAGAGGGCGAATTTTGCACGACGAGTTTAGACGAGATTATTATTCCCCTTGCTGCGACGGAACACGTTTAGGGCGAGATGAAGAGTAAAAAAAAGGAGAAAAAAAAAAGAATTGAAGAAAAATCGAGCGAGGTGGTGCACGATAAGAAAAAAAGATCCGGGAAAGTGACTTCCCTTCTTCGGTTAATAACCAAGAGAAGAATACTAGGCGCCGCGACGCACACTTGTTGACGGTTAAAGCCTTCGGCTACCGTCGGCCACCGTCTACTCCTCTACATCCCTTCCTCTTCTTCACCACCGCTGATCTATGCCCCCCTACCCCGCGTCCGCGCAACGCGACCCTGACCTTGCGCCACTTCCGCGTTATCCTTACGTTAATAATGTTTTAGTAGGTCTGCTCCTCCACCTCCACCTCTTCCTTCTCCTTGTCCTCCTCCTCCTACCGGCCGCCATCGGCGATCCCGGAAATGGAAAAAACGTAGAGAAACAAAAAGAAATTATCGTGTATTTCGCACAGGCTAGGCGAGCAGGAACGGAAGTTTGCTTCTTGTAACGGTGTCCTTGGGACGGCGCAGGATACAACAAGAATATCAACAACACACGTGTGGGCGGTTTATCTCTGTACAGGGTCGGTGATACGCCGTCAATGCAACAAGAAAAGTTAGCTGACCGCTGCTACTGATTCACGATACTTGCATAAACAATCTGCATTTTCCCCGACGGCTGGAAGGTTTCAATTTGGTTCGGTGGATTTCTCCCATGCAGCGTTTCCGACGTAACAATAACGCATGTCTGTACATTGCGTACGGATACAATATGTTCGCACGTTACGCGGTGAACTGTGACAGAAACAAGAAAGAGAGGGAGAGGGAGAGAAAGAGAGTCGATCGTGGTACCCGTACGGTAGTTTCTTCGACAGGATAAAAAAAAAGGGAAAAAAGAGAGAAAAAAAAACGACAGGGCTAATCCGTGTGTACGAGGCTACTGTCTTCTTTGCACGCCCGCCGGTAAAGAAGAATGCCATACGTAGATATACTTGTGACACGTGAGGCACGCGTGTACGACACCGTCGTCGCAGGGTTAGTAACCCTCGGGGGGTCTCTGCCGCCTCAGTTCCGTGAGCGTTGCTTCTCCGTTAATTCCGTTCTGTGCCATTTATCGCGTTTCACCGCGTGGACTCTCATTCCTATTCCTATTCCTCCTCCTCCTGCCGGCACCTTTCGCCGAGTGTCAACTCGCCACGCGACCAGGCGCCGAATATCGAGGGTATAAGGGGCGGGTAGGGGAGGGTAGGGAGCGAGCAGAGTAGAAGAGAGTTCGATGGTGACTCTTCGGTGTGTCGTATTACGTCAGGAAGGCTGCCGGCCGGCCGGCGGACGACATTCGACGACCGAGTGCTGCTGCATGTCGCATCGGGACACCAGAGGCGACGGTGGTTGCGCGGAGGTTCCGATTGACGCGCGAAGTTCACTCGCGGAACTCGCCACGCGGACCTGGTCCTCTCCTCTCCTCTCCTCTCCTCTCCTCTCCTCTCCTCTCCTCTCCTCTCCTCTCCTCTCCTCTCCTCTCCTCTCCTCTCCTCTCCGCGCCTCTCTTCTTCGCGCCTCTCGGCGCCTCGCCGGAAGCAGCGCGGCAAGTTCAAGGAACCGTCGTGCACTTCGAGGGCGGGGGAGGGGGAGCGAAAGGTGATGTATGTATGTATGTATGTACCATGCATACGTATCGGGAAGTCTCACCGCGATGCGATAATGTGCGAGAATTTTATGCTTTTCCAAGTATGCGTTCAGTATACGACGGACCGCCGGATATTATTGTACGGAGGTGGTTTTTCTTTCAACGGGTTGTTGATTTGATGATGTATTAAAAATGTGAAACATAATACACCCCGGAAGTACCTGTAAGACGAAAAAGTAGAAAAGGAAAGTGTAGTTGCGACTTTTTTTTTCACCACGCAAGCAGTTAATAAGTAAATGTGCGTATGCCGATATACCGCGTGGAAACGTTAAACGATACATTGTGCGTAATCCGATTTTTTGTAAAAGTCCATTCTGGTTCGGTTGAGGATTTTATTGTACCCACATAGCGCATATTCTATTGTATAATATATAGACGTAGTTGATGCTGTGGTTCGTTACACGAACTGAAACTGGCAGGAAGTACGAGTCGCATGCTCGACTCGGGAAGAAAGTGTTTTTCCGAGCGTATAATAATTTTTGCCTAAGGAAAAGTTATTCTCTTTCTTTTTTCTTTATCGTTCTTCTAACATAACGTAACAGTCATTTGCTTCTCGTAATTACGATAATTGGAAAAACAATTTTCCAATAATTTATAGCCGTTTTCGTTATTACAGCATTGAGGATTATCGTCGGTTAGTTCGTTTTAAATTCGGAGCAATTACCCCGGCATCGTTTTCAGACGCGCATCGTCTGCACGTTTGTTTATATACTTTACTTTTCTCCCGCTTTACGAGGTTTTATCTCCACTGCGCGGTCAATGAATGGACCGACGAAAGCCCCGCTTGTCACATTATTGTTGCAAGTTGAAAACCTCACATTCCTCATTATCATTTCACACATTTGAAACCGAGAGAGAACCTTGAACGGACTTCATTATCAGCGTCATCGTTATACCGCAGAGTAGTTGACGCGATATTTATTTCGATCCACAACATTTATGCACACGTTTTTTGTTATTTGATATTTACTTTTCACACTGCGCCTACGTCAATGATGAATTAATTATTCTGTATTCCCGAGAGCGCGGGTTGTAAATATACGTATAACAAACGTGTACCTAATGCTTGACGTGAAAGTTTGACTCCTCGCAGGCAGCAGATTGCAGAAGAGAAAAGGAAGACGGCAGAAAAAAAAAAATGGTAATACGAAGAAAAGAAAAAGCGCGGAAGGTGCGGAAAGAGAAAAAGTACTCTGTTCAAGATTCTCGAGGGTCTTAAGACGCCCCCTTCATCATTCGCGCGGTCGTCAAAGCGAGCACTCGCTTCTTCTCTTACAGCTTATATCGTACTGCCTGCAATTTTGTCCAACCAACATCGAACGGACCGTTTTCACCGGAAATTGCGCACACGTGCGAGTTCAAAAGCGTCGAAAACTAAAATTTAACTACAGCAAATTTTTCGCTGTTCTCACGTCACAAGTTCCCATTGGTAGTAAAACTTTTCTCACGGTGTTTCTCATACCGTTACTCAATTTTTGAGGAGCCTGCAGTGTTGGAGCTATAATTTTCCGACTGTGCATTTATGCCTACACCCGAAAATTCGTTATTCGTATGAAAAGTGTTTAAAGTGGTTAGAGAGGCTGAAGAGTTATTGAACTGACCTTGATCCATCCTCCGTGGGCGGTAACCAGCACGTATAACAAGTACAAGTCTATCTCGTTCCCGCTGATTTTCGGTGGCCTCCTGAAGGGTGTTCTGAAATGTATAATAAAATCGGTGAGAAAACTGTAGCCATCTTTTTTGAGCAACGAATTTGGAAAGGTGATTCCACTGTTGCGAGCTTCGGGAATAAGTAACGTGCAAATTTACGGATAGCGTTGCAGCCGATTTCACCTGCACGACATGACAAACTATGTCAATTTATGGGTAGAGAAAAGAGAGGAGAGAAAGAAAAAAAAAACCTCCTTATTTGTATTCCAACCGCGTTCGCTGCTCCCGACGATGATGACGAGACTTTGCGCGACACCGCGTCATGTATTGTACGATGTTTGTGATACATGTGGGCAGTGGGCACAAACTACATGCGTATGTACGCACCTACGTAGATACGTACATTACGTTGAACATGTGCTGCTGTACTCTGTGCGAGGAACGGCATAGAAATGAAACTTACGTTAGTAATCATGGAGAGAACGATTACTCGCTAAAAATTAAACGCAACATCACACACGCGGGTTGTTCCAGATAGATTCGCGGACTTTACCGATACGTATAATAATGCGAATGTCAAGGATCACGCGGCAACGAAATTAGCAGCAAGTTGCCAGAAAAAATCCCGAGTACGATTACATCAGTGAGACGCGTGAGACGGTATAGGCAGCAAGTCTGCTCTTTTTCACTTCCCTCGGTGTTCTTCTTTATTTGCGAAAGTAATTCCTAGAAAAAAAAAATGAGAAAGAACCCAACAAACGTTTTCGATTCAAGAAACAGACTTCACTCGGTGTGAGGCTTAGGCCTAAGGTGTGGATAGATCATACATTATACGAATAACGGTAATGAAAGGAAAAATTGATCCATTTGGGGGAAGAGGATCGATTTGTGGTCTGCACTTGTTGCGAGTGGAGATTCAAGAAGAGTGGACGGCTGATGTTGAATATCAGATAATGAATGGGTCGTATTTTATGACTGTAAGCAAATAAGAATTAAACTAAGAAACGCAGAATCCTAGGTAACTTGGCTGATTACGGTAATTATTCAATGAAAATATAAACGAAACAGCTCAATTCGTGTAAATTGAGTCCCTCGTCGTTAGAAGGGATTTGGAACCGAACAACCTCGTTACTTATCTTAAACAACCATAGTACTACTTATATAACCGTATAGTACAACTGCGGTTAGGATAAATGCAACCGAATATGGTATGAGATATTTTACTTGAGATTTACGACGATGAATGATAAGAGGTGATGAATAAAGTACTTTCATACATAAATGTTAATTACAAGTGAATTGAAAGAATTTCTTTTTGATAAACTCCGAGGATGTGTTGGAGGATACTACCAACAATGAGGTTGAAGGAACTGGAGGGACAATCTTTGTCATGTGATGGAAAGAAAGATTACCGCGATATTAATTGTTGCGTATTTTTTTTTTTGCGTGTCAAAGAAGACGCTAAGATCTACACAGTGAACAAAAATGCACGGTGTGATAATTAAACTAACAATATAACGTGTGAATTGTAAACAGAAAGCTTCCATAAAAAAAATTCCGTACAGTTATAGGTGTACCGAATCTACTGACGGTATTAGATGTTTCTTGCCTGATCAGGTTGATAAAATGAAATTTCACGGATTTCGGTTGAACGGTGAGTGGAAGCCCAATTAAAGAAGATAATCAGCGGCACTGCGTAAGATAATTAACTACAGACTATAAATAATAAAGAAAAACAAGAATGACATAAATGAGCGAGGAGGAGAATTAGGCGAGAGGGAAACGAACGATGAATGAACGAGTGGATTCTTACCCGCGAGTCTCGTGAAAATGATGAAGTCCCTTGATGAACCCGTCACGCTCCCGCTGATAGGTGACAGGGTCCTTGTTGAGGAATTTGGCCATGTTAAGGAGCGCGTGGGCGTATTAATTAAGGATCGCGCTAGGTTTACGCGAGCACATGTGCCGCGGGGGGGCATTTACGCCAGGGTTGCAATAACCCCCGACGCAATTACTCTCCTTACTTCCAGGTGTACCCTCGTCGACGTTCTCGTCGCAGCTAGATGTCTCGGCCTGAGATGATTTCGAGCCGCGGCGGCAAACATCGGACTTGTAGTTTTACGGGCGTTGGGAAGAACCCGAATATCGTTGTCTTTTTTAAAATCGCGAACACAGGATGACGAGGGGCGAGAAAAAGGGAGATGGAGAGAGAAAGAACCGGGGAAAGCCGGAGGGATGTGTGTGTATATATATATATATGAGTGTATGTATGTGTGCGTGTCGTGTGTTAAGTTAGGTCCGAGTGCGTATACGTATACGTATACACGTATGAATAAGGAGATGGGAAGAATCCGCGTTGCAAATGCAGACACACAGAGGGACAGAGAGAGAAGTAGCGAAGGAGAGAGAGAGAGAGAGAGAGAGAGATTGCCAAGTATCGCCGAATATTTGTCCTCTTTCCTCGTTATCCGATCGAAGAACAATAAGAACGATAGGCGATAGGTCCTCCCGAGCCCTCGGGAACCGGTCGCGGGGCAACAAAAACACACACGCGGGATTCTCACAGTGGCAACTGTTCGGAGATGCGGGATATACGCAAGCCACACACGCGACTGTACGGCGAGGCAAGGCGAGGCGAGACGAGGCGAGGCGAGGCGAGGCGAGGCGCAAGCAAGGATGCCCCTTGCTGCTTGCTAACCAAGAAAGTCCAATCTCTCTAGCGGGAAAACGCTTGGCGATCCAAGGGAGCTCCGCTCCTCGTAGTCGGTGCCTCGTTATCGAGTACCGTACGCGAGTTCGCGTAGACCGGACACTCCACTGGCAGTACGCCACTAGCAAGCCGCGATTACGGGACTTGCAATCATCGATTCACCTGTCACTTGTCACTTAACGCACTATGTACACCGTCCCGCCGCCTCGTACGCGGCACCGAACTCTGCGTAATCCTCGAAAAAACTCCCCTCGCGATGCCAGAAAATGTACGCGCGCACGGGAACCCTTCTTTACCGCGTTTCTGGCTCCGATGCCTGACGTACCCGACCGTATATCAAAATGGCGTCCCTTACGACTGGCATCCATTCGATTCGCCTCGCGGAATTCACCTACGAGATCAGGATCGACGGTTCAATCGCACTCTTGCTAACCGTAGCCGGCGAGACCCTCACCTGTATTTAACTCATTTTATACACCCTCGAGCCACGGTACCAGCGTACTTTGGTGATTATACGATACGTACGTTTACCAAAATCCCCGGTCATGGAATATTTTTACTTTCAAAATGGATGGATGGATGGTAAGGCTTAGGCTCTCCACCAGTAGCGGATGTTTGAATTTCGTATCGTCTCACCGCCAGGGGCGTACCGTTCGGCATTGCCCTGTGTCTCCATCTTGTCCACGCTGCGCCAACTATCGATACTCTCCTTTATTCCAGATACCTGCCTGCGGGTATTGTGAAACAAACTACGAGCGGTATTTTCGAGTAGACTGACTTTTTCACACATTTTACGTAAAACGAGTAACAAAAATTTAGAAATATTATGTTTTCCCATATTCGTTAACATACGCGTATCGTATCCTCTATAATATCCCACTACGGGACGCCGTTATTATTCAAAACTTAATTAACGTTGTAATTCTTACCGTTCTTCACAAATACCGAACGGTCTAGAACATTTTCTCCGTTCTTGTTTTCGTACGTCCCGCCACGCCTTGCTCCGGAACCCGAGGTTAAGTTTCTCTGTAAAATATAACGGAACGACACTGTTTCGTCATTTCGAACGTGAGCGCCTTTTACAATCGCACGGAGAAATAATCGCAACAATTGTCGACCAACGCGGACGAACTCGAGCATGTATCAACGGGATACGATTTATCAAACACAAGA
Source organism: Neodiprion lecontei (assembly GCF_021901455.1). Classification (NCBI taxonomy): domain Eukaryota; kingdom Metazoa; phylum Arthropoda; class Insecta; order Hymenoptera; family Diprionidae; genus Neodiprion; species Neodiprion lecontei. The sequence goes on from NC_060265.1 coordinate 5,620,622, forward strand.
CGATCGAATTTTACCACTCGTAGAAAAGTTAACCTCTGTGTTCGTTATTTAATTATTGACACGTTAGCGGAAAGATGACTTACAAACGTAGAAAATATCACAAGGGAGATACACATCTGAAAAAAGGATGGAGGACTAAACGACGAACGAAAGATCTTGACGAGGTGAGATTCGATGTTTTTTTTTCTGCGAACTGAATACACGCGGCGCGCCTCACGCCACCACGTGGCCGGTTATTGTTATCATCGTTCTTGGTTGGATTTCGATTTTTTACCACTTAATTTAACGGTTCACATGTCGCGTGATTGAATTGCAGATCAACGAGGACATCAAGGATGAATATGCTCCCGCATTATTGAACCAGGAAGTGGATTTGGACAAGCCGGGTGCGGCTCAGCACTACTGCCTACATTGCGCGTTAGTATTTTCAACATGACATAACCTCATCTAACCTATCCTGGTTCATCTTCCGAAGGATTTTCAGTATTGTAGAAATTAATTACTACTCTTTTGCAGGAGGTACTTTATCGACAACAAGGCACTCCTCGATCACTTTACCACCAAAGTTCACAAGCGCAGACTCAAGGCCTTAGAACTGGAGCCGTACACAATTGAAGACTCTGAAAGAGCTGCTGGTAAAGGAAATTACGTTCTGCCGAGGAAGCGAAAGATCGAGACACAGCCGGGGAAAGATGCGGACAAAATTGAGGTCGACGATGACGATGTCGATGCGGCGCCAGCTACAAAAATAACAAGAACCGAAGATAACACTCTGGCATAAGGGAAAACCGTAGAACATAGGTAGACATTAAATAAAGAGGTTCACACTAAATATAGGTCCAGATAATTTAACATTTTCTGCAACATGGCGAATGTTGGTATAAGACTGTTGAGCATGAAACATGTCTTCTTTCTGGGACGCTTGTCACTGAATCTTAACGTGCGCACTTATGTTTCGGCACTCTTTGTATCTGGCAAAAGGGCTAGCGAATCGTTTGCGATTCTGTCCCCCTATCTCGACTTTGACGAGCGATTTTCAGACATGGATAAGTTGAAAAACGAGTTGAAATTGCGCGCTCTTGATGTCGATGCTGAAAGTGTGAAAAATTCATGGGATTTATACAAAAGTGTCATTTCAAATCGGGATGCATTGGAGCAGAAGAGAATTGACACAGCTAGTCAGATAAAAGGTCTAAACACAAGTAATGCCGAATCTGTAGACAATGAAGAAATTACCCGACTGAAAACAGTGGGCAAAGTATTAAGGGAGGATTTGAAAGTAGTCAGGGAAATCCTGTGGGAGCTTGAGGATTCCGTGATTCCAAAAATTCTGAAACTACCCAACGTTCTGCACAAAGACACGCCAGCTTTTGATCCGGTTATTTTGTATTCTTACGGAAACCTTAATCCCGGTGAGAATTCAAGTTGCTCGAGTAGCCACATTGATATTGGCAGGAGGTTGGGATTGCTGGAGTATTCAAGCCCTATGAATTACTATCTGCACAACGAGGCAGCCCTCTTTGAACTGGCCGTACTTCGATTAGCTGCCGATGAGTTTGTCCATGATAACACGATGCGGGTCACAGGTTTGGATTTTGCTCGCAGTATAATTGTAGAAGCTACTGGGCTGGACCATGAGAGCCCCGAAGATTCGTTCATCCTTCAAGATAATGAGGAAGTCGAAAAACATTCGGTTAATCGCATGCACCTTATCGGAGGTGCCAGTCTGCCTTCCTTCCTTGCAATGCATACCAAGCAGTTGATTAATCCGAAATACTTTCCGCTGAGGTATTTTGCCAGCGGTAGGCAGTACGTACCTTTTAATAGCCGTTTGCGGGAGGCTGGAATGTTCACAGTTTGTCAGTCATCTGTGGCAGAAGTTTTTGCTATGGTCAAAGACTCGAAGAGCAGTGAATACGCGGAGGAGTTTGAGAGGATCCTTGACTCCGCAAAGCTGTTATACAACAGCCTTTGCAATCATTACCGAATCGTAGTTAGACCAGCCAGAGATTTGAGGCCATGGGAAAGTTTGAGAGTATCGTTTGAGCTGTGGTCTCCTTATTCGAATGATTACATCGAAGTTGGCCACCTTTCTCTCTGTGGAGAATATCTTAGTAAGCGATTATTAATCAGTTGTCAAACTCATTACGGCAGAACTTTTCCTTCTATTATTTCTGGAACTATACTATCTGTACCAAGACTTCTGGGATGCCTACTCGAGGAGTCTCCAGAAGAGTTTGTCGTCCCAGACAAAGTGCGAGAATATATGCCTGCATAAAATTTTGTCAAACTGAGTTTACTTTGAAAATGAGATTTTCTGTATAAATTGTATTATAGTAAATAAAAAACAAAGAAAACAACAAATGACTACAAAACTCAGTAGTCTACGTCTTGCATTTTACTTATGGCTGATTTATACTGTTACAACCTTTTACGTTCAGATGGAAAATATGAGATTATGGCAAATCTAGAACTCTGGTGTATATTCTAACAATTTTATGAATTTTAATGCGTCAAGTATCCGAGCTGGTAGAGAAACATTTCTTTAAATTTTTTAATTATATATAGACTTTTGTTTAGTAATAATATCTCTTTCCACTTTATTCATACCATTAATCGAGCACTCGAGTTTTTCGCGATTGAGCTGTTGTCAGCTCGAAGAGCACGATTTTTAGATATTTATCGACCCGAAAGTTTTCTACTTTAGAATGTTTGTAATGTACCATAACCGATGGTACATGGCACGCTACGTTCAATTGTAATCGGTATATTATTACGACTCTGTCAGATCTGTCGGCTGCAATTAGTTATAGCCGTAAGAAAAGGTTAAACTATTTAACAATTTTTTGCCAATATTTAGACAGTACTTTATCAGGAGAATATAACTGTACGAGGAAAGAATGGATCCGAGAGATAAATCGAAACCTGTCCTCCCAAAGCGAGGATATTACTCGGAGGTGATCACAGGCGAGTAGTGACCGAATAGCTTAGTCGGGCAGCCAACTTCTCTTATCGATTTCACAATATCCGATTTTCAGGGACTACCGAACACCCGGTGCAACCCAGGTTGAAACTTCACGCCGGAGCAGCGCGCAGAACTAAACTTGCCTGGCAAGTTAGAACCGAACAACACGTCCCGGTTGTGAAAAATATTCCAAAAATTGAACGCCCGCGTTGCCTAGGCGCAGCTGAAAGATGGATGTCATTTCCGGAGGACAGATCAATCGTTAGTTGTACATTAGGGTGGTCTCAAAAAATGTCATTTCCGAATTTCGACCAGCTCGCTCCCCAAATCGACTTCACGTCAGTCAAAAATAATTCCCCACTTTTTTCAGATTTTTATCTCAACTCCAATCTGTGTTCCTGAGAGAGTGGATTTTCCCATTCAACCCTTTCTGGGGCATATCGAATCTACCGAACGAATTTAGATGAAATTTGGCGTGGGAGGGGATCTTTGGGTCATTGATTACGATATGAACTCAAAATTTAAAAATTCCAAATGGTGCATCCAATATTGAAATATCAGGTGACTTTTGGAGTTTTGGTGCACTATATTGGATCGGGCACTTTAAATTTTCAAATTTTGAGTTCAGACTCGTACTCAAAAACCCGAGAAACCTCCCTACACCAAATTTTATCTAAATTCGTTCGGTAGATTTGATGCGCCCTTGAAAGTGTTGAATGGGGAAGTCCACCCTCTTAGGGGAAGGGGTCAGAGATGAGGTAAGAATCTGAAAAAATTAGGGAATTATTTTTTAATAAAATGGAGCCGATTTGGCGGGCAAGCCAGTCAAAATTCAAAAACGACCTTTTTAAGGACCACCCGGTTGCACATCAATCATTAATATTAATTGATAAACGTGACGTTATCGGGAACAAGGATCGATAACGTTAGCTGCAACTTTGCACCTATACCTCCAGAAGATCGACACTAATCTTGGTTTTTTATTTTCAATTATACCAGTCGTTTCCGGCCGAGTCATTCGCGCCAAAGATTCAAATGCAGAAGTACGTTGCACCGAAGCAGCTTCCGCGTAATGTTGCAATGGAGCGACGCAGGCGGCAGTATAGAAATCTGCGGATGCCGATGGCCTTGAGACAGGAAAATATTCGTCCCCGGGAGTTACTGCCCCCGGAAGTGGTTCGTCTTTTTTCGTCAAAAAATGACAAATACGGGCTGTACCCCACGGTCAATTATCTGCCGCTCAAATTCTTCGACGACGAAGAATTCGACTGCAGGTTTGGACGACGCTTTTTTGTAAAAATTTCACAAATATCGGGCAAAGCATGGAACGATTCATTTCACAGAACAACAGACGACTGGGTGAACCTTAACGCGATCGACGGGATCCGGCATCCCATTCCTGCCGAGGTATTCGTCGAGAGACCGGAAAAGCTGAGAATTTCTTCCGACGCCAACGACGAGGATGCTTTGGACAATTTATACGAATGGTGTAACGCGGCAATCACCGATTACGACCCACGGAGAAAATTGTGGTCGGTCTTCACTTTGGACGGCTACAAAAGAACCTTCGTCATCCCTAGAATTTACATACGTTTTTATGCGGAAGACTCGAGGACCTCAGCGAAAAGAATCGGAAATGCGTTGGCAGCTAGGCGAAAAGCGGAGGCTTGTATCAGGTTCGATTCAATAATTCAACCGTCCCGCAACGCGGTTTCTGTCTTATAATCAGTCGGTCACTGACCCCTCATCCCTTGATGATAAGGTACAATTTTTACGTCGATTGCATGCACCTCGAGGGCATTCCACCTTACCCGGAAAAAGAGTTCTACGAGGCGACAGCTAAGGCACTCGGACATGGCAAGCAGAAATACGCCAGCAAGAATTTAACGAACGTGAGTTCGACTTTTTTCCTCTTTCGTTTATCACCAAGCATTCTTTGCTCTCGCCTAAGAGTTGGTAGCGTCATGCCCTGGGATTCTGACAGAATTATTTTGGCTCACTGTACGTGTCTTTTCAAGGTAATGAGCGAAATAACTCTTGACTACAAACGAACGATGTGCGACTTAAAGTGGAGGCAAATGATCGACTGTCATCCGAAGCTGTTCACATTTATCACGCAGACGGCATTGCAGGAAGATGAACACGCGGTTCCAGCAACTGGAAGGGTCTCAACGGGCATGAAAAACTTCGAGGTGCCCTGAAAGCGGCTTAACTTTATCGATCAACCCTTTGACCCGGACGGGATGTCGTATATTATGAGAACAATGACTTGTCACTTACAGAAAACGAAGGAGTTTTTCCACTGGGTCGTTCTCTACGTACGTCCAGAGATACACGAAGCCATGTCTTGCATAGTTTTCGAGTCAATGAAGGCCGGGGCGGGATCCCTCTTCATATCAAATTACGGCAAGTCCATGACCCTCGTAGAATTCGAACAGCTGCAAACGCAGACCATGGTTACGGTAATCAAAGACCTCAAAGAGCCATGGTTGGAAAAAATAACACAATCGGTTAGAATGTGTCTCAGAGACATCGGCAAAGGTTGGTTCAACCTTGAGCAGAAGGACCATGACGTTTACGACGTTATGAAGCTGAAAAGGTTCATGACCTTGACAATGCTTCGTATGCAGGTCATTTTCCGATTTTTATACCCATGGTTGTAAATTTCTTGATTCTGTATTTCATGAGTAGCAACGATACTACCATATGACATGGTTTGATTTTCACAGAATGGTCTGCGAAACCTGGTAGAAAATTCGATGTCTCTTTACCTCTACATGCTGGAAACTCCGGCACTTTGTACTCTCGACGTATGCGATGATTTTGTCTGGGGCGATAACTTGGTGATAACGCAATTCAAACCCAGCAATTATCCGATATTCAACATTGAGCTTCGTATGGATGAAAGTGGTGCGGTCTACTCTACTAATTTGGATCAGTTCCGGGTTCGTTTTGCATCAACTTTATCGGAAAGAGATTTTTTTCCATACGATGTGCCAACTACCGTAGCAAAGACAAGATCCTTCGAACGTAACGTAGACTAAATTTATTTCAGACGACGATTATACATCTATTCGACAACGCGCTTACCATGTGTCATCAGATTAGACAGGTCCATCCGTTTCTATTGCGACATCTGAAGTTTCCTGCCGATTTGCTTCTGTGTTCTGTTGGGTTATTGGAAAAGCCTGTTTGCGATGTTCGCGATCGTCTGAATCTCATTTATTCGAAAGCATTAATACCGCTGAAAGCTTACGCCAAGGAATTCCAGAAATATCTCGAATTTTATATGTTGCCGGTAACGCAGTACATCAAGTGAGCTTGAAGACGATATGTTCTTCGAATAGCTTGATATTTCTTTGCTCGTTACATCGTAACACTGTCAGGAATAATCCCAAGCTTTGAATCAACAAGTATGATAGAAAATTTTTTCATTTCAAGGAATTTTAATGAAGAGAACCGCCCCGTAATCGAGTTCAAGGATGAAATATCCTTCCATTTCCGTATGAAGCATAGTCTCGAGAAGACCTTGCCGTCCAATATTTGGATCGGTCCGTTCAACGTGAACGTTCGACCTCTGAAGTCGTTCTTGATAGACAAGCGACTGGACCTAGCCACAAGGCTGCTCAACATGTTCACAGCGCGACTTCATTTTCAAATCGATGAAATATTAAGCGAGTACAAAAACATTCAGAAGAAATTGAAAGATGAGCCGTTCAACATAGAGCGGGTATTCGAAATGCGGGAATGGATGGAAACGATACCGCTAACCGTCAAAGGTTTGGACGACACTGTCCAGAAACTGAAACTTGAATACGACGTACTCGATCAGTTCTGGTGGAATTTGTCAGACGAGGAATTCGCTTTGAAATACGAGGCTATTGGGTTCCCGCTTCAAATTCAGATACAGGTATTTCCATTTCTCGATTTCTTAAAGTGAATATATCACTGACGTGAATCTAGGAGCGCAGTATTGATGAGTTTTGGGTTTTGGCCAGGTGGACGAGACCCTAGACTTTCTTCTCGAAGCGCAGGAAAGGTTTTACAAAGTTCAATTAACGGACGAGGCTAATCTTTTGGAGAGAATAGACGGGCTGATGGGAAACGTGACAAATATAGCTTTGCAGCGTGACATTAACAAGACCCACGAGACGGCGATCGACGTCAAGAGGGTTTGGAAGATCATTAAGGAGTGCCAGGAGCAGGGTCTGTTACTCAACGAGAGGCAGAAGCTTTTCGGGATTCCAGTAACGCCCTACGAACACCTCAGTAAACTGATTACGGAGTTTGACCCCTACAAGACCCTATGGATAACCGCTTCCGGCGAGTAATGAGCCAAAGTTACACACTCGAACACCGTCGAGCTAACCGAAGTTGTTCAATTTTACACAGACTGGCTGAAGTGGTACGAAATATGGATGGAAAATCCTCTGGTGACCATCGATGGGTCTCAGATCGAGGCGATGGTCGCCGACATGTTCAAGAGTATGACGCGCTGCATGAAGATATTCAACGAGCAGCCCGGTAAGTATCCTGCCATTAATGATCAGTGGACGAAAACTTCCTCAACCCTCGTTTGCAGAAATCCAGTATATGGCGAGTGAAATCAGGGAACAAATCGACGTTTTCCGACCCTTCATTGGCCTGATACAAGCTTTGCGCAACCCCGGAATGCAGCCGCGGCACTTTGTGGAATTGAGCGACCAAACGGGGATTCAAATATCTCTGACTCCGACCTTGACATTAAAGAATTGCATCGTACTCGGCTTGACGGATTTCGAGGAGACGGTGAAGAAAGTCGCGGAGGGTGCCGCGAAGGAACACTCGATCGAGGAATCTCTCGACAAAATGCTCGCGGAATGGCAAAACGTTGTGCTGGAGTTCATCCCCCACAAGACTGCGGGTAATATTGATCGATTCCCGTGAGGATCGACGATCGATCACGACTGTTACTCGCGCCGTGTAATTTGCCGCAGATACCGATGTATTGAAAATCGCCGACGAGATAATCATGATGCTGGATGACCATGTTCAGACGACGCAGCAAATCAGCTTCAGTCCGTTCAAGACTGCCTTCGAAGAAAGGATTGCCGACTGGGACAACAAGCTCAAGTTAATCCAGGACGTTTCCGTCGCCTGGCTGGAGGTGCAAAGGTGAGAACATCGTCATCCTTTGATGAATTTTTACATCGTGATATCCAAGAGCCCCGTTGCCAATTTTCCCTGTTACATATTCGCCCTGTAGAGCATGGCTGTACCTTGAACCAATATTCACGTCGGAAGATATCAGCCGTCAGCTGCCTGTCGAGTCAAAAAAATACAACGTCATGGAGAGAAATTGGAAACGGATAATGAAGGCGGCTCACGCTTGTCCGACGGTGCGTGTAACTTACTCACCTTTATCGAGCAAATCGAAGAAAAACTTGTTCCGCCTCGGGCAGTGATCACTTTTCTAATATCACTGTTCAGATAATAGAAATTTGTCCGGATCCAAATCTTCTGGAGAGTCTTAAGGAGTGTATGAGTCTTTTGAACGTCGTGCAGAAGGGTCTGTCGGACTATCTCGAGACGAAGCGCATGCTCTTCCCAAGGTTCTTCTTCCTCAGCGATGACGAGCTTCTCGAGATAATCGCGCAATCCAAAAACGTACACGCCGTTCAACCCCACCTGAAAAAATGCTTTGAAAATATTCACAAGCTGAAGTTCGAGAGCGATCTAACAATTACGAACATGTACTCCGCCGAAAACGAGGAGGTCACTTTCCAACCGGCGATTCTTCCCACCGGTAACGTCGAGGATTGGCTCGGGCAAGTTGAGGAGGCCATGAGGGACACCTTGAGGTGCATAATCGGCGACGCTCTTGAACAGGTCGAGTCCAAGCCGAGGAAGGAATGGGTCTACATGTGGCCGGGTCAAATTGTCCTCTGCGGAGGACAGACATCCTGGACAGCGCACGTCGAGGAGGGAATAAGGACTCAGACCCTCAAGAATTATTACCACCAAATGCTGAAACAGGTACGTGGCGTGTGACCAGATCAATGGCTTTTCACGTATCAATCCAAGCGTTCGAAAATTAAGTGAAACCAAGATAAAGTATCATTCACCTTCCGTACAAAGCTCGATGACCTCCGCGACTTGGTGCGAGGTAATCAGACCGAGATCCAGAGGATGATACTTGAGGCGGTTATTGTGATTGAAGTTCACGCCAGGGATGTCCTGGCGAAATTGGTCCTTGAAAATATCACGAACGCTAACGACTTCGACTGGATATCGCAGCTTCGTTATTACTGGGTCGACGACGAGGACCTCAAGGTCCGAGCTGTCAACGCTGAATTTCCTTACGGGTTCGTTCAACGTTATTTACACCTGGATCGGGGTCAGTCCCTGTCACACCGCGTAACGGATACCGTTTCGGCAGGTACGAGTACCTTGGTAACAACGGGAGACTGGTCATCACGCCGTTGACGGATCGTTGCTATCTCACCCTGACCGGTGCACTTCATTTGAAATTTGGTGGGGCACCAGCCGGACCCGCTGGGACCGGAAAAACTGAGACAACGAAAGACCTTGCGAAGGCTTTCGCGATACAGTGCGTGGTCTTCAACTGCTCCGATCAACTTGACTTCATGTCCATGGGGAAGTTCTTCAAAGGATTGGCCAGGTATCGTCTTCACTGTTGGAAAGGTTAATTTTTTTTTTTTTTAATACCATTACGAATACTAACTGTCATTGAGTATTACTTGATGTAATGCTATATTATACCCACCGCGTTTCAGTTCGGGTGCTTGGGCTTGCTTTGACGAGTTCAATCGAATCGACATCGAAGTACTTTCCGTTATCGCACAGCAAATATTGACCATACAAAAGGCTCAGCAGATTTCAGCAAGCAGGTATAATTATAATCTGAAATCAAATTTTCACCAAATTTTTTCAAAATTTATTCAACCATGACCGTGTCGCGTCATTTTCAGATTCATCTTCGAAGGAGTTGACCTTCTGCTGAGGCCGTCCTGCGCGGTTTTTATCACTATGAATCCAGGATACGCCGGTCGTACGGAACTTCCGGATAATTTGAAAGCGTTGTTCCGTCCGGTAGCTATGATGGTACCGAATTACACGCTGATTGCCGAGATATCTCTGTTCTCCTTTGGATTCTCGAACGCTAAGCAGCTGGCTGGAAAAATAACGTCAACGTTCAAACTGAGCTCGGAACAGCTTAGCGTTCAGGTACGCTTGGGCGTTCTCGTAAATTTTTCGTCATTTACCGTGGAAAATCCGTTATTTTGCGAATTATTAGGATCATTATGACTTCGGCATGCGAGCGGTAAAGACGGTGATAGCAGTCGCTGGGAATCTGAGACGCGAGCAACGCGACATGACTGAAGCGCAGATCTGTTTACGCGCGCTGCGGGATGTGAACGTGCCCAAGTTTCTCAAGGATGACTTGAAGCTGTTCAACGGTAAGAAACTTGATCGCGTCTCCTCTACGCCATGGCAAGTACGATATAATGTGATTGCTCCGCTGACGCGTTTCACGCGTAACCAAATTCCAATTCACCACCTAATATTACACGGCGACGTGACATCGAGCCACCGCGACATTACCTTCGCAATTTAGAGAATATGTGAAAGGAAACAGGGTGGGACTGTATTGCGTCTTGCGAAAACTGAATCACCAGCATTGTTCAGTCGGTTCGGTGAGCTTGCATAAGCGGTAGCTTGAACCCAACTGCATGGGCATGCCAAAAAGTAAGAAGCACTAATGAGAGTCGTAATCTGGTCCGCCTCAAAATTGTGTTACTCGATCCGTTCATTCATCCCCACTTTGTAGAAATAAGAAAAGCGTACCGAGTGGCACTGAGCCAAATATATCGTCAGATGGGCACATTAATATAACCCGCGTCTAAGTAGACGTTGTATATTAGCGGCAGTGGCCGAACTAATTTTGCATGATTACACGCAGACTGGCGCCAGAACAGATTTATTTATCATGTTACAAGATACAGCCGAACAAGTGGGAGCCATCAATTAAAGGCGCTCCCGGTGAACTGACCGCGTGCAAATTACTTCACTTTTTTCGACTATTCTTGGCCACTCGAACGCTGTTTTTCTTTTTTGTTTCCAACAAACAGATCCGTATTCGAACAATAGATTCGGTGATTCGTTATTAGAACACTTCGCATTTGGACTAGAACGAGTATTTCAATTATGCAGCATTTTTCACCACATTTCTATTTTTCCTATCGAAACAAGGTATCGTTTCGGACCTTTTCCCGAAGATGACCGAGCAGGCCGTGGACTACGGAATCCTGGAGGCAAGCATTCGGAAGTCGGTCAAGATTAAAGGGCTACAGGACGTCGACGGTGCGTGTTAACCCAATTTTAATTTCCTTCAATTACACATTTTTTTTTTTAGATAGAATTGATTATTCTTCGACAACAACTCTCCCTGTTACCTTGAGACACTGACGTCAAAAATTTAATCACTGCTCAATTTTAGCGAGACACAAAAGCCAGAGATCATTTCTCTGGCCGCATTTTGCACAAAATTTATTAGTCCCCGCAAAATCGGGGCTTCTGCATTCCGGATAAACGGAATTTTAATTGGACGGGATAGTGTCGGGTTGTTTTAATTTACCTCCACGTCTGCATTGGCCCCGGGCGCTTTTTTGCGGCGATTACTCGAGTATTACCCAGACACAAGTCCAAGAGAAGCAATAACGCGGGTAAACAGCTTTGAGAATAAATTTGTTGAAAACCCTTGTAAAATAACCGCAAAATTGTGGTTCGTTTGAAAGACTAAAAATTCCTGATATCCGATTAGGCGCGCTTTATGTACAGGAGATATTCTTTGATATACCTACGTCAGTCCATGATTTGTGCAGACGTGTTACAAGGCGTTGTGCAAAGTACGGGAAAATGTTGATTATTTATTCGTAATACCAAATTAGTTTCACAGCCTCTCAAGAGATCGTTTATAAAAACTTTAATGTTCCTCGCGAAATTCTCCACGTATTCATGCTCGTCGCTCCACGTTTTGAACATTTATCAAACGCTTTGGTTAGATACGTAGCGATGATTTATACGAACGTTGTCAGATAAGCGAAATTCGCTAAATTTTTAACCTTACGAGGTAAGAATTATCGTGGTTTTGAACTTTATCAGCACCCATCTTATTCGCCATTTCATTACGCGAAGCTTCAGGGGTACGAAGGGATGGGAGAGTTTTATGGAGTGTGGATGAAAACGGCGGGCAAAGCGTCTCGCTTTCTGAACCCGAAAGTCTTGAGAGCTCTTTGTTCAATCGCCACATCAAACGAGAGGTCAAGCTCACTCCATACCCCAGGGTGTATGTACAGTTGGCAAAAACCGATTTTATTACCAGTTTAAATTAAAGCGTCACTCGTAAAGAAGCATGTCTAAATTACGCGTAATGTGAGTAGACAATTCTGCACGGCAATTTTTCCGCTTGAAATAAACTTCGAACAGGGTACTAATTTTACTTGAAAAATTATAGCTGAAATAGGAATATTTTCACTTTGCGGATAAACCGTCTATTTTCCGATGAATAATTATCTTCTAAAGAAATTTAAAAAAATTATATTATTATAACCAAAATATCGTTTGCAGTTTATAATTAATTTTTTCCCAACATCGTCTGTTTAAAAGAAGACAGTAATAGCTGAGTTACATTTACTCTTATTTGAAGGATTATTATCGAACATGAAACGGAAATAAAATTATCGGCTATGTCAGTAATAATGCGCTTGATGATTCATGAATCTGGGCTTCAGGCATAAAAATATTAATAGATTTATTTAAGGATAATTTTTTTCTGGATAGCTTGCAACTAACATAACCGCCGCATGTAAAATTTTCCTCATTTTGTCGGTTTTTGTGAAAATCGTATTCACATCGTTTCACGCGAAAGACGAGAAAAAGACACGACTAAAAAGGTATAAAAAATTTAAAAGCCGGCAACTTCTATCGCGAAGATGATAAATTTCTTCGAAACGTTTGTACCGGCGGTATTGTTTCTTTTACCTTTTTTCACCGCCAACCTGCGACGTGAGGGTATAGCATAAATCTCGTCTTAAAAGCCGCGAGGAGTGCAGGGTTCGGGAACAATTTCACAGGGGTGCGACGTTGAATGAATTACGTACGAAATTGGCGAAGCGCTTTTTCCACGGGGAAGAAGATAGCACTTGGGGGCTTCAAATTACGGGACTCGAGTCGCCTTGTAAGATTTTAAAGAAAGTCGTGGTGTAACTTACCCGCAGCGAATTTCCCTCGCAACTCAAACTTGGGCACGAACAGACTTATCGCGTTTCTGTTCACACCCAAATGTGAGATTAACCCTTGTTAATCAGTTCGTTAGTTAATAGTGGTAAGTATTCTCACAACCTATTTTATATCCATAGCGAATTTTTCAATATATTTCTTTGCGGTTTTTTATTATTTCTGATAGTAAACTAATAGATTTTCAATACTCGAGAGTAATTATTGCGATATAATGTAGATTGTTATTGATAGAAATAAAATGATTGATAAAAATCGTGAAGATTGATGGAATAATTCATTTGCAAGAAAGTTATCCCTCTACACGTATAAATGTTTTACGTAAAATCTAAGTTTTAGGGCTCACTTATTACGAATCTGAGATCGGATTTTAAAAATTCAAAATGGCGAATCCAATATGGCGGAGGAAATTTTCAAATTCTATCGAATCCGGAGAAAAAATCTGACCGGGGGTTTTTGGGGACACTGATTACGAATCTGAAATCAGATTTTGAATATTTAGTAGGGCGAGTCCAATTACCCCTGCATGAGTTTTTTGACCTTATTCGAGGAAATTTGAAATTTTCATCCACCACATTGGCTCCACCATTTTGAATTAACAAAATTTGATTTCAGATCATCGTAATCAGCGGCTCCAAAAACCACAGAATACTATCTTGCCACGAAAGTTGACTCGGCACAATAATGTGTGATTCAAAGGGTTAAGAGTTTAATTCCACTTCAAAATTTACCCAGCACGTTTACCGTATTGATTCAGTATCATTTTCACTTAAGAAATGCGATGTCTTTTCGCACCCCAGTGAAGTAGATTCAATGAACACCATTTATATCGAATTACGCGTCACTTTCCTCCCCTATAACTTATTAATTCGCGTTCAATCTTTATTCTGCATCGTAAATTCCGCCACGACAACGGATCGTGCATGTAACTCGGGTATGTATCAGAGCTCGCAACAAGAGGAGAGGGTGGTTCTACCCCATCCGCAGTTCCGGGCATCAATCACGGCTTGACCTCGTTCCATGCACAAACGCACGTCAGAGAAAAATCCTGTTCAAATATTCAGCGTTACTCTTGCCTTCCATTACCCGCGACAATGACAATGAAATCGATACGGAAACTCGAAAAAATACCCCCCCCACTTTTTCTAGAGACACGGGGATAAAAATTATCCAGACCTTTTTCCATTCACTTGTCCCTGAATTCCTGGCAGTTTAACGAACTATCAGTTGGCCATCGTCTTCCATCAATTGTTACGCTCGTGGTGTAAATAATCCGTTAATTGAGCGATCCCGATAAAAAAAAAAAAAAAAACATTGAATATTATAATAAAATAATAAAAAAGTTGTGATCTGTAGGTACCTACAAGTTATAATTGAACAAAAGCTCGGTATTAATTCGTTCCTGTGTCTTTTGCGCAGAGTACGTACAAAAGGTGATTCAGCTTTACGAGACGACGGTTGTGAGGCACGGTTTGATGCTGGTGGGGCCAACAGGATCCGGAAAGACGAAGGTAGGGTTTGTGAAAGGGCGGATACTGTAATAACGATTGGGTAATATTAAGTTCAATCGAGTGAAAAAAAAAAAATTTGCTCTATTTCTATAGACGGTGCTTATCGTGCTTTCCACTCCGTGTTAAACATATTACGAAAGATTTTTCCCGGCATGCCGATACCGTTTCCTCGAGTTTAATTTTTTACTTTTCTTAGCGACTCCTGAGGGCAACGGGGATTTTTTTTGCTGCAAGTTAGCTTTGTACGCAAATTATACAACGTGCGCGATGGTATCTGGGTGTGGTTTGCTTTTTTCTTTTTGCCTTCATTTTTTAAACATCTTCTTTTTACACTAGCAATAATTCGTGGATTGTTTTTATTAATTTAACGACTGCTTACGCGCTGCAGCAGCAGCAGCAGCAGCAGGTGCAGACTTATGGTCTTTTGACGAATACGAAAGCGTCAGAGAATAACGAGGTCGTTATATAAATTTCGTTTAAGACGTCGGGCGTGATCCGTGACGTACCTTTAATTGCGATCTAAAACTAATTGTAAGCAAAATTGAGCGGCCAAGGCCACCTACGAAGAGTGAAATTTGAATTTAGGCGCTAATTACTTCGGTGGTTTGTAAAATTGTACAATTAATATGTAGAAAAGTAACTCGGAAAGTTTTTAATCACCGCACTGCCATGATTTTTCAGTTCTGGCAAAGGGGATGTTATCCGGGACTAATTTGTATCAAAAAGAAAAAAAAAAGAAAGAATTTTGTCTAGTAAAGTAGAGTAAAGTATTTTTTTGTTAAAGCAATTTTCAATTACGCATTCGCTTGTTTCAGGCAATGCATTTTGCTCGGTGTATTTATTGTATCCATTTCAATTATCTCCCGTTGAATACGGTAATCGCTTTATTTATAGGTGCACATTCAAGACCCGTAATTTAACGATTATTTATAACGTTTAATGCGTTTGTTCCAAGAAAATCTCGTAATGGGATTTTCGTTGTTTACCACCGTCGAAAATCCTGCTAATATAATTGAACTGATAAAATAACGAAGCTCGGATGATACGTATTATTCATTCCAAATAGTACAACGGATAAAAATATGTGCCTCCAGAATTATTATAGAGATAAATCAACGCGATTATGTGTAAGAAATATCTAAACCTTAAAAACCTTGCGCTGTTTTATTCGGTCAATTATGAGCGAAGATTGCTTGTTCGGTTTCAATAGGTATACGCAAATTTCCCCGAGAGTAATTTCCTCGACCGAAAAATAAATGAGACTTGAATTAGTTCTACGCGTCTATGTAATCGGGTAAATGTATGTATATGGAGCATTCCATGCCAAACAAATCTAGGTGTGATCCTTGGCGTCAGACTCAGGTTGAAATGGCACGGAATGCTTCATAAAATATATAACGCTTGTATCTTCTCGCACTCTAGTTAGTGTCTAATATCCACGACTTCAAACCGAGGGAGACAAGGAAAAAAGTTTTCAGCCGTTGTCTCTCTTTCAAAATCGTATAAAAGGTAAAAAGGACTTTTTCATCACCCACCACCAAGGCTCCCATTGGGTTAGAAGCGAAGCGACGATACGTGCGTTCCATGATATTGTTTTCGGGATCGGATTTCTGACTCTCGTTTATCAGGCTCGTGACGTTCCCCAGAACTCTGCCGCGTATCCGTTTACCCGATGCAATCAACCACTCGACGGTTACACTTGTTTACCCACTTCGCGCTATTATACTAACAATAAGCGACAAGAATAACTGGATTTAACGAGATTTGTAACGATTTTTTTTCTCTATCCCTCTCCGAAATTAATTCGATCCGTGAAATTTGTCACAAAATTTCAACCCCTTCGAGCAACGCGATGCAGACAATTCCTAAAACAATGTTTTCTGCTTAATTATCGTCGTTCGTTATGTGTAAAAAGTTATTTTCATAATCACGTGAATTTTTCAAAATTTTACGACTCGTCGCAGAAGCTGTTATCTTTTTACGTAAAAATAATATGATTCTGCATGTTTTTGCTTTCTGCACATTGAAATTTCTACCACATTTTGACCTTTCACCTTAAACATCCTCTTTCTATGCTACGAAATTCTATTGTCGGTTAGAAAAAGATGAAAATTGAAACAAGATTAGATAAATCTGCAAAGATAAGTGAAGTAAATTTTTATGATTCGCGGGTGCCTGTTAACTAAATACATATTATTATGCACATTTTGCATAATTCAACACGCATACTATTGTGGCAAACTACTTTTTTTCAATCCTGTTCAATCACTCCGGCGCCTAATAATTGACGATCAGATGTCGATGAAATCATTTTTAACAGTGTGAAAAAAAATATCTGATCAACATCTCGAATCACAAAAATTTACACATACCTAAGACGTTTTAATTTGCATCTTTTTCTAATCGTCAATTCATTTAGCGATAGAACTCCTCGTAATTTATACCGAGACGTTACCGCCAATCCTGACCCTGACATTGCGGCTGATTTACAATAATGCGCTCATCGTTGTTCAGTCGCGATTATACATACTTATATAGCTTGGGTACGGTTCGATTTATTAGCTGAAGGCTGAACGACGCTTGGAATTGATGCGGTCATCCCGAGTATACATTAATCCTTCCGGATGATTAACGATCCGTGATACCCGTTCGGTGAAAGGTCGAAATCATAGAACTGAGGGGTGGCTGAGGAACGTTGATCAATCTCGGAAGCCGGTGCCGATCCCTCTTTGGTTTATAATAATTGGAGAGGCACTCCCGGGATATTATTTTTGGAGATCGATCGATTGATCGGCCGTTTTACCTGTACTGGAAAATTGCGAACGTCTCGTTTTCGCCCATCCGCGTGGAACGGGAAAAGAATTGCGGAGGAGAATTTAAGAAGGCTTGAAGTGACCGCGATAAAAAATTAAAAAACATGGCAAAAATCGTCGTTTCTTTTTTTTACTGCATAGAATTTGTTTCTGCGAAAAAATAATGGCACTTACAGCCTTGATGCGAACGAAATGCGCGGCGGCTGCGAAATTTTTGGAGTCTGTTCGAGACTGGAAGTTTTTTTTTTTTTTTTTACACCTTTCCTCACCGTCCCACCACCTCTACCATCTTCTCATCCCATTATCTGCGTATTTTTTATCCCGATTTCGCGCTTTTCGACTCGCGAATTTACACACCAATTTCCGTAACGGAAACGTACGACGCGGTTTCGAATGTTAATTCATAATCGTAAATATTTATTCGTTTATACATTTATATTATCAGTATTTTAAAGTCTATAGGTATACGTATAGCATATTAGTGCGTTATACAGAAATAGCTTTATATGTATATTATTCATACAGAGACTAGAGGTACACCTATATATATATATATATATATATATATATATATATAGGAGTAATGCATTATCATACGAGTTTTACGGGTATACAATTATTTAATTGATTTGTATGTAAAGTAAATTAATCTCATTATCTGCTGCATTGCAATTATACAATATACACGTATTACGCATAGTATATAAGTATAACATCTATGTGTATAAACAAGCGACTATATTTCGTATAAAAATAAGCTTATAATACATCTATGATAATAATACCAACGATAATGATATATAAGTAGAAATTAAGAAAATAAGCTTTTCTCAATACCTTTAAATTTTCGCCAAGCTTATCAAATATACACATATAATATTTCAGCGCAATTGTTCAAACGACATATAAATGCAGCTGCCTCAAAAATACCACCGATCATACCAATTGATTTATTTGGGTACGTTACAGATATTACGATAAACTTTACGTGGAATAACAATTTTCGTCAGAATATCGGAACAACAGATAAACAGCAGAAAAATACAATTAATTAATCTGTTCAAACCTGTCGTCTACAATTTATAGATGCGGTATTAATTTAATATTACGTATAAAAGATAATTATAAATTCTTACAGTACATCCTGAATTAAGAACGAGGGTTTTTTTTTTTTGTCTAAGAGTTGGACCTAAATCGATCGATTACCGAGAGAGTGATTCTCCTAATTCGTGTTGAATATAATACATACAAGCAGCAAAGAAGTGTGAGAAAAAAAAACCTAACACTTTAGTAGCATGGTGAATAAAAAAAAAAATGTTTAAATAACACATCACGTTTGGGTTAGCCGATTGATTTGGCTTTTGGGGCAATGGTACATAAATTTTTTTCACTTCATCAAGTGTTTATTCAACCGATCAGACGTGGAATAAAGAAACAAATATTTGCAACCCGGCCTGGACTGAAATTTTTATTTGTTCACCGTTTTTCGCGTTACCTATCGGAAAAAGAAATATTTGCGTTAGATATCATATACCCGAAGCGAGCTTGAATATCGCGAAAACCCGAGGCTGACAGTTTTTCTTTTTGGTTTTTTTTTTGTTTTTTGTTTTGTTTTTTATTTTTCTTACACAGTTACCTCATTTTTCGCTTTTCTGTGATCCGATTTAGGCCTTCGTCCGCGTACTCGCCGGTATTTATCGTTACGAGCATTACCTACGTTAAAATGATCGCACTTTATGTATATATTTATCTAATCATACACTTGTATTCAAGGACATAGTACGCAAAGATATTTACACATTTATATTATATATATGTAGGGTATACAATTATAATCCGTACAAAATCGCGCCTATATTATAATCGGAAAGTAAGCACAATCTACTTGACACCTGACTACAACTTGGAATATATTATACATACGTACACGATATATAACCGAAAAAAAATATATACATATCAGGGTGTTTCAAAGAAAAATAATTTACGATAATCCAACGTGACATCCCCTAAAAAGTTTGTTCGGGCTAAAAGACAGACTCTGTGAAAAGGCGAGTGTTCTACGTCACGTGGAAAATCACACTCGTCAGATTTTTCCCTTTTTTCACAAGTTTTTGAATTTGCGACGAAAGACGTTGTAGCACTTCTATTATTATTTCTTTTCTGACATTCGTATTCAATCACAAGGACACGATCCATAACACAACGATATATCATCGGGAAATCTTATTCTCCTAAATTAAAAGTTCGTATTGAATTATAACTATTTTACGAGATTGAATTAGTAATGAAAAACTCGTCGGACACTCTTCTCAAACATCAGTCGGAGACTTGATGTTACAAGTGTGGATCTTATGCGTGATTCAAATTCACGATGCGATTGATGTAAGCAACAGATAAAAAAAAAATTCTTCACGATACTTCACGAATCTAAAAAAAATTTATAAAAGTGAAAATTCATCCGAGCGCGATCTTCTACATAACGTAGAACGTTCACGTTTGACAGAACCTTTCCTTTAGCCCGAAATAAATTTTCAGGGGCTGCAGTGGTGGAAAATGGCAAATTATTTTTTTCCTAAGCGCCCTAATATATAACATATATATATATACACATATACTGTACGATATTTAGAAATTAATGCTGTGCCATGTGTTACACATGTAACACATGTAGGTATGTAAAGCGTTCAACGCTTTCAGTGTCGAACAAAAGGAGGGAATACCATTTGAACTCGTTACATATTTGATATTATCGTCATCATTATTATTATATTACGTATATAACGTATAGTGTATTATTCACCCGCCTCGCAAGTTTCGCCCGTTATCTCTCGCAGTTGTCACAAATGCCAGATGCAGGAGCCGTCGGCATTCCTTTTGTTGTAAACGCGGTAACAATAGATTTACGACATTTGTTATTCAAACCGGTATTAGGTATATTTTTCTATGCGTGTACTTGCGGCTATCGATAGAATTACAATCCCCACGTGCGTTACGCTACAACAACATTTATACGGGTAGGTGTACGTTGCTTGTTGTTTTTCCTTTTCTTTTTTCTTCTCTTATCATCGTTATTCGCTTAACGAATTTAAAACAAAGATTATATTACATGTGTAGAACACATTGAGTAGTACATATAATACACAATATTCATAATTATTACGTCTTTATCGTTACATTACACGTAAATGTTCAATTTACGATTAAACAGTATATGGAACAGAGTAATAACATAGAACTGATTTTTTTGTTCTTTTTTTCCTTTCTAATCCATTCCTCGCATTCCTCGTGTCGTTGTTGATTGATTTTCCTTAACTACGCAGACTTATGTTACACATATCGTTATGTATTAAGTTGTATTTTATAGATGTATATATATATATTGATAATAATAATAATAATAATAATAATAATTATTATATGTAATGGAATTCTCGCGATCCTTACGCGACCTGCAGCCCTAATTTATTTACATTTTTTCTTGGCCCGTGGTTATTAATTTTCTCGTTTTTTCTTTTTTTTTCTCTTGCCTGTTCTTTTAAATACCTCAATATACACATTATGGAGATAATTTTTAGCAGACACAGCGGATGGTTAGTCATTAATTATACAACAGCTGACCAACTTCGAGCTTATCGCTGTAGGCGATTTTATTACAGATTTTTATATTTCTTTTTTGCTTCCGGTAAAATGTGATAATTATTATTTGCAAACAAGTTGCCTCCACCTGCAGCTTACATATGTCTGTACATTGATCCTGCGTAAATCCAGCGATATCGTTCACAATTATGGACGTATAGCGTAGATAATATCCGTTGGCTGCAGCTGTTTCGTAAAAAAAAATATGTATTCGTTTTTTGGATAAAAAATTTCTCGACGCCCAAAAACTTTTGAGCGTACATTTCGCTCTTTCTTTTCGCCATTTTTTCTATTCAATAAATGCTCCAGCTTATTTTTCCATCTCTGTTTTTTTTCTAATATAACTGTATAATTAATATGGTACAAGTTTCTGATGAGAAAATAAATGAATAAAATTGTTTCTAATTTGAGCACCACAAGACGAACGCATCGTGCACTCACGGTAATTAAATTCGTCGGTTTGTTAACTGGTTATTGCAGGTATATAAAATAGGGTGGAACCACACGCGCGGGTGTTGATTTATTGCGAATTCGTGTTCTATCTAAAATAAAATTGCAGGTTGTTATTTGGATGTTTTTATAACGAAAATAAATAAAATGAAATAAAAGTAAAGACTATCATAGCGATTGTCTCAGGTATTTTCGGCAGCAGCGTTTTCGTTCTCATTTAATTACGCTTGCGTCTAAATTAGATACGTTTATTCGTAATCGCGTTCGCGCCTCTATTTTCTTCTATTCGTCTTATTCCTCTTCATCTTTTTACATCGCGTAATGTCATCAATTTCTTAGCGATATGATTGCAGGGCATGCTTTAGGAACCCACGATGAATAGAAAATTTTTCCCCATCCCCTTCAGGGTGAAGTAAAAGATAGCTGAAGGGCTGCGGGGTGAAGACGAAAAGAAAGAAAAGTAGAAAAAAAAA
This sequence comes from Neodiprion lecontei, assembly GCF_021901455.1. Taxonomy (NCBI): domain Eukaryota; kingdom Metazoa; phylum Arthropoda; class Insecta; order Hymenoptera; family Diprionidae; genus Neodiprion; species Neodiprion lecontei. The sequence goes on from NC_060265.1 coordinate 5,642,772, forward strand.
ATAAATGTCAGATAAAACCACATGACAAATCGCGCAGACATATTCGGGGTCGAGAAAATATACCTTTACGACTATGTCGGGGCCATCGACCTGGACACACAGGGATATAATTTTCAATAATATTTACATTGTAATTTATCGTCCAGCGATTTGTCTTCATTGCCGTGTTATTATAGACATTTGAAATTCCCATGTTATACGTGTAATGATGTTATATCAGGTATTACTTCGTTACATCCATCACATGAGGTTCGCCTTATTTAAGCTTCTTTTTTTCTCTCTCCGACGGAACTTTTGCCAACTCTCGCATTGTCAATTATCCGCTAATTGATTTGTCGTCAAATAATAAAGGGACGTCGGATACTGAAATCGAATGGACGTTTTTTTTTTTTTTTTAAGAAAGTGAAACAACTGTTTTGAAACTTTTTCGAAGTGTGGGTACCTATACTTAAAAGTTAACCTGCACTCGAAATTATTCATCAAACTCGATATTAGTGATATTGCATATTATATGCGGTACCGTCAAACGAGCGAATTAATTTCCAAACATAACATTTTACGTCTGCTAAATATTTTCTCCATATCACATGCAAAATATACATTATATACAGCCATGCGGCGACATGACATCCGTTATTCAACAACTGGAACTTAATTAATTCACATTAATCGCTGTCAGCGTTATATGTACGTTTTTTTTTTGTTTGCTTTTTTTTTTTTTGGTTTTTGCATACTTCCTTTTCATTTTTCTCTTAACGTCTATTGGGTATATAAAGTATCGAAGTAATTCTGCTAAAATTATATAATAAAGTATAAATAATTGATTGATTCTAGACGACTAGATTTATGAGTAATAATATATATTTTATAGCCTTTTAATATGTTGTTTTTTTTTTTTTTTATGTTTTTCAACTCTTCCAAACTTTCTCCTACTCTTGTTACATCCGGTGTACCGCCACGCGTCTTCCCCGTCGTTGAATTTCGGTAAAAAAAAAAAAAAAACTTACAACCGGACTGAAAGAAGAAAGAAAGAAAACAAAAAACAAAAACGAAGCCAGAGGGAAGTTTCGATCGGTAAATTAATTACGTTCGTCAATTTGCTGTTTGACGAATGAAAAAAAAAATCACCGCGCCTCGACCACGACCTAAGATTGTATTTTAAAATTAATCCAGATTGCGGAAAAGTATTATTAATCGGAATATTGTCTTCTCTCCCTAACCTCGGCCCTCCCATGGTAGGTGTAAGAAAAACGAGGTAGAAATAATTGCAAGACGTAGAAAAGAAAATAATCGAAGGAGAGATTTTATAGGCGTCTATAATCGTCCGCTGCCGATTTTCGTCAATAAAAAACACTCGCTTTTCTCCTTAGCATTATTATACAAAGGTCAGGGATCGACGGCTAACTCTGGGCCACCGTTGGCGACGACAATATTCTCACCACCCCTAATTCGGAGGGTTCGAATACGTCTGTAGATTAGCTATATGTACCGTTGAGGGTTGCAGTGATACCTTGTGATGCTTTTTTGCACCTTGCACATCAGCTGCTTTAGGCATCGGCGAAACGTTATGCCGCACATGGCGTACAGGGCAAAGTTAATGCTGAAGTTCGTGTAGTAGAGCAGCATGAAAAATTGCTGGATACACCAGAGCAGCAACGGCGTTTCCTTTCGGGCAAGGGTGAAGAAAAATACGCACAGCCGGATCACGTAGCTGGAAAGTGATAGAAAAAATTTATTTCCGAGATACGTTGATGTTTTTATTTTTAATTTTCTTTTTTTCGGCTGCTTTTTACTACCGGATCTTTGTCTTTTATATCGCCGGAAATCCGGAAGGTATACCTACTTTAATCAGCTTGTTTTTTAATCGTAAACATGTTACGATCGAACATTTCAAGGAATTTTCTCCAATTTATTAACCGTACCAGAATTTTTCACTGTTCTATATTTCAAGCTCGTCGAAGTGATTTTGACTTTTTTTTTTCACTTCACGCCTCGATTGATCATTCCTGATCGAATTTCCCGCCTGGGTTCTGACTGTTGTAAAAATTTATGCATCAAGTGACTTTGATTAACGGATCGGGAAAATCGGATTCGGCCGGGTCCTAACCGTTTTCGGAAAAGGCCAAGTTTTTTGACAGACAAGCGAGATTAGTGGCAGCGATGGAAACGGGAGCTCGAGACTTTCTGAAAGTTATTTGTTATAGCTGCGGATTGATCATCTGCACAAGTTATATCATTTTTCAAGAAAATACCTCCTTTAAATGTATAGGTACATATGTATTACATACACCGCAAGGTTAGAAATTAATGATCGTTGGTATAATTTCGATTGTATGCAGAGACGTTGAAGTTTTCAAGAAAAACACTATTGAACTCAAAAGTTACACAGACAAGCGGATGGTTTTATTGAAAAATTGTGATTCGTCCATTTTTGTGAAATTACCGTTAATCGTATCGATGATCACTCGACTAAATTGAATTTAAAAAAGTCTGAAGTTATCTTCGAATCGCACAATGAGAGGGAAATTGACTCGTTTATAAGTGAATAATTGTCCACTCGAATCAAGTGAACATTCCGGGGATTCAAAGAGCATTCGTTTATTCACTCGTTAGCGGTGAAAAACAAAAACGGAAAAAAAAGACTGTATTTTCATTGGCTATATTACGCGGTTAATCAATAATACCCGTGAAATAGAATTGAAATAGAATGGAAATAACGAAGCCAAGAAAGAAGAAGAGCGTTGACGCGTTGGCCGGGTGAAAGAAGGTTCGAGTTATTGAAATCTCGGTAAATAAATTACCTGGGTAAATTAAGCAGTATAAAAACGGTGCTGATGAGGAGGAGCATTTTAGTAATGCTCTGCTGATTCCTCGGAGAGGCTGGATTTCTGGACGAGGCGCTTCCGTCTGTAAAAAGAAGAAAGCACAAAAACAAAACAAACGTTATTTTAAACAGTCGATAAATACGCATAAATTGGATGGTGTTGTAAATACATCAAAGCAGCGCCCGAAGAAGCGTATTATTTGCGTATAACGAGGTGTTAATAAATCCGCTGTAAAACCCTCCCCTTGTTGTTTTGTTACACAAGGCAAGGGAACCGTCCCTCGGGATGCGGAAAGGTATTTAATACCTTTGGTATTACCTCCGTAAGTACATCGAGGGTAGATGGCGGCCGATGTGGTTTGCGGCAGGTGCCTCGAGTGGTGGGAATGATTACTTTTCGACGAATGGAAAGACTGCTGTGACGGATTTCTTCGCCACCCGATTTCGGGGACGAGAGTCATCCCGACGGCTCCATTGTTGCTGCTGCTGGCGTTCTGGAAAACAACAACAATGACGACGATTAATTAATTTTCAATTCCCCACCAACTTGCTAAATTTTACGAGCCGAATATAATCGAGCGGAAATTACGGTCATCTTTTCTCACCTTAATTACACCTCCGATTACTCTATTTTCATTAACTCATCCCTTTGCCTGCTCTAATTTCTCCCTCTTTCTCTCCGGCCATCGCGAATTGACCGCGTTTATTTTCCGTCAAGAAACGAGGTCCGTCCGTTTGCACAACATGTAATAAACTCCCTTATACTTTTTGTACATATATGTAATATATATATATATAAATTGAAAATGAATTATAAACGAAGATAAAGCCTGGTTTTAATGAGTTTCGAATTCCGATTATATATTTTCGTTCAATTATCCACTTCACACGGGGTGGAACAAGTTATAATATTTTTTACGCATTTTTATGAGCTTTTATAAAACTGCCTCTGTCGAATAACGGGTTCATTCCGGTGGATGATTTGTACAAGTTGTTTTTTTTATCTTACTTTTCTCCTTACAGTTGATAAAGTATAAACATAAAGCCGAAAGCATAGCGTTCATTATTCAAGCCTTATTCATCAGACCGATCGAAAGAGGCTCTCGACTCTCGAGAATTTCAGGACTCAGTTCCGCTGTGAATTGAAACTCTTAGGTAAAGAATTCGAGACTGCTCAAAAGTTTGTTCCCGGGTTTTAATTACTCGATCGAATTTGCGATCGGGAAGTCTGGAGCTGGTCCTGTTTTACATGAATATGGCAAGTCGGCCTGAAATCCATGCTTTTTTGTTAATTTTCTAACGAGTCAGACGCAAGTTGAGTATTTGTTGAATTATTGCAGTCGCAAGCCGCGAAGATCTCTTTGAAAATACTGGTAGTGTAAAAAACAAAGTTTAGCCAGTATCGGTGCTTGTGTTCCAATCACTTAAAAATTGTCAAAAATCTAGCAGATTTCGACCAGTCTACGGTATCTCATTTTATTTGATAGGCTAGTTTTCACAAAACTGTTGGAAAATTGTTGAAAATTAAAAAATAATATTATTGAATTGACTACTGAAACAAGAGAAAATCTCTTTCAACGGCCTTGTAGTAAATAGTCTACTGAATAAAGTGAGCTATAACAGAGTGAAATCGAAAGAATCTACTGGATTTTAAATAATTTCGAAGCAATTTGAAATGAAGCATCGATATCCAAGCTTTCCTTTATATTTACATCGATTTCTTTTTTCGGGTTTTCAAACAGACCTTTGGCAAATCAACTCAACGTACAAGTCTGTCGTAATAATAAAATTAATAAAACGTATCGACTTATATTTTTACCAGCTTCCAATCCTATCAAATTTTAATTTTCCTTTCTTACAACGGATCGTCGTCTGCTGCAAGCTGGATTCTGTTTTAAATTTGCAAACTCGTTTGCAGCTCGACTAGAGTCGGCGCAGGATAAACAAAAGCCGTTTTTCACCCTCGCATATATATCAGCGAGTAACTTCGAGGTTTGTTCGTAATGGGTATCGGCTTTTTCAGTCATAGATCTAAAGGGGAAGTTAAAGAGTGGAAAACTTTCTTACCCGTATTTCCATTATCTGATAAATTTTCCGGTCCGTTTCTGGCGGTACGGAAATCTCATCGTCGCACGATTATATCCGAGTTTCATTCGTTTCTGGTAACAATTTGCAGACTTTGAAAGTGCTGCGGTTCAAGTTATTTTTTTCTTTCTTCTTTTCTTTTTTATTTCTTTATTTTTTTTTCTGCATAATACCCTTCCTCCTTTTGCGCAATTTCCTCGGGGGATGGAAAACAGTATTAAGGGTCGAAGGGGCGGTTCTGAACCGTGAATCGGCTTCACGGTACGAATTATAATTTCCTCAAAGCCTTTGTATGAGGTAAAGAAGAAACGAGTGAGCGAGAAAAAAGCAAAGCAAAGTTCTCTAAATGAGATATGATATTTTGGTATATTGGAAATCGTTCAAAATTCAATGCACGTACATACAACGGATAATCGTATTTCATTTCGATATTCGTTGGGTAATATAATTCAACGCCGATAATTCGTCAAGCGAACGGTTCCAATCGCGCTAAGTAGTATTATTGTTTTTCAACGATATATTTATCCGCATGGCGGACACGAACGAGAGAGACAAATAAAAAATAATAACAATATGCCACCCTACGCAGCGTCAATCTGCGACGCTGATCAACTTCCTTGTTTTTTCTTCTTTTTTTCATACGTCCAACAGAACGTTTGACACCGCAGGTCGATGATGCAAAACTATCAGCGTTATAAATACGAGGCAATAACCAATTACTCAAGTTTTATAACATTTATCAGCCTGCGTAAGTCCTTTGCACGCTCTATGTGTACAGGAATTTATTCGTTCAAACAGTCCGCGGTGAAACAGCTGAATATACACTACAATTATTCCTTTTGATGTGACAATTACGTTAGCTATTAGTTATGTTAATCCGGCGTTGAATAATATTAATGTTAATATACATCGGCCAGAGGTTTTGTGTCAGGCGACAGCAGTGTTCAAAGTAATTATTACGCAAATGTTTATACACACATACGCGTATATGTAATATGTATACGTCATAGTAAAAGCGATGTAATTTATCATCATGAAAGCTCTTCTTGCCACTGGTTTTTTATTTTTCAGGACCTCGCGCGGTTGTTTTCTTATAAAGTGCAGGGGGGGGGGGGGGGGGGGGGAAAGCTGCGGAAAGCTGAGGAGGATGACGAGAAAGAGGAATAAAAAGTATTGCGAAACATCACGCGTTTCATTTGATTAATGGTATTTTATCCTCAGATATTTTTCCCTCTTTCTTTCATTTCGGAGCTCCTTCAAATCCGCGGGGTTCGAGTGTTGATCGATGAAAATCCCCCGCCAATTCGGTTTCGTGTAATTAGTTTTTCAAGTTATACAAACAGTTAATTCTAGAGTCAATGATCAACCCTCCGAAGTTGGTAGATTCTCGAGTCTACGCTCTTTGGGGATCAAACCCCGAAACGAATCGTCGGAAAAGCGGTAAACTCAATTAGGCACTGAATTGGGGGCAATTAAATACCCGATTAATTTGTTCCTCCTTTTTTATATCGGCATTTATTTTCCACGCATGAAAGAAAATTGTTTTTCGCCTCCAGGATCGACGCCTTCTTTCTTGCGAATATCGTGTGTAATAATCTTTCCTTTTATCGAAAGATTGCCTTTTTATCACAAAGCAGCTCCCCATTGTGTCCCGAGCTTTGTCCGGTAGAATCACCTTAAACTTTCGTATCTTTTGTCAGTGTATAAGGGCGGCTCTTTTCTGCTAACCTAATTCATCGGCGCATACTTATACGCGAGTATATAACAAGGCGCGTGTGTATATATATATATATTAATTTCGTTGGAAACCTTTCAGAATGTTGCCTGAATTCAATTTACCAATTTAAGCTAGATCACGCGTGAGAAATCCGCGATAAGTAGGATTGTAAGTTAAGTTTGACTTATGGATTCGATTTCAAAGCTTAAATATTCCTACCGAAACTTTCATAAATTTCGCCCGATTATTTTCCCTGATTATTTTCTCTCTGCAGTTTACACCGGAAACGATATTGCGGATAAATCCGCCCACCGATACGACTGCTAAAGTTGTTGAATATCGAATTGCGAATAACTGGTGGGAAAACCGTGCGAAATATAACCCTGAACTCGTTAGATAATGACCTGACAATCGCTGTTCGTTTATCGATATGTAAACGGCATGATTTTTACCAGAATAACGGTAGAACCTTATCCGGATCATATTCTCGATAATATTACATTCTTACATAAATGCGTACGCTTTTGTAGCACGTATATCGGTTTCAGCGATATCACGCGACGTGGCTTTTGCGCTCAGTTCTATGAACCTAATACCCGTATATGTAATGTGATTTATGCGCAAGTAATAGGTCGCCTCAGCCTCGGGATGGATCGAAAAAATTTCTTTTCAATTTTCCGCGTAAAATGTTCCCATCAACCGTCTAGCTTAAGTCGAGCTGCGGACTCACGATATGGTAATAAAAATCGAGAGCACTGCAATGCGTATGAATTCGGCTGTGCCAAACCGGATTTCGCATCCTTGAAATCAGCGATTTTTTGAACTTGGCTCAACCTCGTCAAAGGGTAAAAAATAAACGAGATAAAATTTCCATCCGTGGCTGTTAATCAATCCTTGACTATTTACAGTTTTTAACATAATCAAATAATACGCGTTCGGGATTCAAGATGAAAACGAGTTTTGTACCTGTAACCGAAAAATCTAGTACGCGTTACGTACGATATTCTTTTTGTTTACGGTCGGGATGATTTGATTTAACTGAAAAAATGTAGTAAATTGAAAAAATAACCAGAAAAATCTCTTATCGCTAAGTGTAATTAAACCAAACGAGTTCCTTTTATCAAATGTTTTATTACAATTCCAAGAATATTTACAACGTTGTTGTAACGATACCCAATTCGCTGGCGATAGCTGGAAAGATCGTTCCGTGATACGACTAAAAATACCGGTGACGAGGCTGTTAATTCCGACTGACATTTTCACCCGGTCGATTCTGCACCTAACCACACGTAAACACCGCATGTAACGCGTAATTGAACATCTTGGGTTAATGGGACAGGCGAATAAACGTCGGAGCAAAGAGGATCGGCCATCAACCTCAGCGCAGCTTTATCCAACGAGCCGTAAGTAGTTAAACCCGACGCTCGGTCAGCCGGCGTGTTTCCAGATCGGCTTTGTGGTACCTATTAAAAGGATCTGGAGAAAATCGTGGAAAGGATGAAAGGATGGAAAAATTTTCCGAGAAAATACGAGCAGCTAATATATCTTGTAAAATCTTGAACCGAAAAATTTTCGCGTTACTTAACGGTAATTTTCCTTTTATTTTCCACACGGCAAAAAAACGGACGTCGAATAAAGAAAATTGAATTTCGCGGTTAGGCTTTAGGGTGGAAAATCTGCTGCAGGGAAGGCTGAGGAATTTCATTTCTAAACTTTTGCTTCTCCCGCTTATTCTCGGTAAATTGTATAATTTACCCAGTTTTTAATGGTAACGGAAAAAATCAAACGCCGAGTTCGGACTTTGTCCGATAATTCGTTCGATATAAGCAACTTCTTTTTGAAAAATTAATCGGCAACGGATCCTGCCGCAATTTATTGGAGAAATATATAACGGACGGGGCGTCGAGCGAACTGCGATCCTGTATTTCAAACAACAATTAGTCCCGTTTCATCGATATCATCCCTCACGGATTCACCGACAACAATTTCACTCATGCTAATAGGTGTTTAATATATGCGTAATGACACGTGACTGCAGCCTCATTGTTGCGATGATCTCGCTATAGTTTACCTTCATCTTCATCATTGATCCGCCATCTCGTCATCGACGCGAAAAGTTTGTGACAATACTGTACGCAGCTGACCTTACGGTTTGTGGAAGGTTTTATACAGCGCTTTTTTACAGATCAGAAGCAATAAATTTATACGAAATTTCAGGAGGATATAAAAGCACTTTTTCACCGTTGTCGTTCATTTTACGTGTGAATGGATTCAGTTATTAATACGTATTGCTGTACAAACGATGATCGATATGCGAAAGGGTAAAAAATCAATTCGCAACCTACAATCGTATTATTACAGTCGTGTTAGAATGTTTCCGCCAAGGAATTCAAATCACGAATGTAACACGGAATTCGTATACTACTTTCTTTCTTCGAATACAGACGCGTTTCTTTTTCTTCGCTCCCGAAGAATCGAAATACGCGTCGGGATATTTTTCTCCTTGAAAATTGACGCGGTTCAAATGACAGGGAATAACGTCTGTTCCCTAAAACGGGAGAAATACGCTTATTGATATTCGGTGGGGCGTATATCCTGCATCGGTCACAGGCTTTTCATATTACGTATTTTTCTCCGTGTTTTCCTCGTCAAAAGAATAAAAAAAATAACACAAATCAATAAAATACCATTCACCACATACAATACAGAGTTGGTGGTATGGAAAGCCGAGAAAATGGAGCAAAAAATTTCGATTTATACCTGAACCAGGGAAAATCAAAACTCGTCAAGACCATTAAATACGACAATGTTTGAAAATAATTCGATCAAGGCTTGGGTTTAGTAGCCAGCGGTTGAGTCGAAACTCGTGTTGTGTAATCAATAGATTAATCGGTAACTTCGATTAATCAATTAATCCAAGTTGCCTCATAATAATTCAGCAGGTCAATCGGTATATGAATCGAAATCGTCGATCGATCGGTTAATTAATCGAAAAATGATTGATCGAAGCTGTCCATTAATCGATTAATCGCACAGCAATAGTCCCAAGTCGAGACGCGATTTTGCGATTCGTGCGGTAGCGTGTTATAATTGCGGAGTGGAGGGGGGGGGAGAGGAGGTTAGCACATGGTCCTTGGTCCTTAATTAATTGCCGTGGTGCGAAAACCACGGCTCAGGCACGTATCGTGCATTATTTATCGGGCCGATCTGCAGCGAAATTTTAACGCCTAGCAGACGGCAAATGCCACGAACGTCGTTGGCGATACAGATACGCGGCGACGAAACCGCAGGATCGTCGAAAGCTGTGGGTGTTTTCAGCCGTCACCTTGGCGCTATACGGCAGAATAAGGCGAAACCGTCGAGACGCTGCGGTGCGCGGAAAATACGAACCCCGCGGTTTTCGAGACACCGCGCATATGTTGCAAGGTACGCGTAATTTATACTGTTTGTCTGGGATTTGCCTGGAGTAAAATTTTCTCAAAGTGGGATAAAGTGTGGTAATTTTATTTGCGATTCATTTTTTGATAAACTGCCGTGGCGGTTCATCTCCTTAAATGCAGTGCAGTGCAGTTTCGAATCGACTATGGAGTACGGTTATTATTACCGCAGAACTACTTCGGTCGATTTACCAACGCGACTCCCAAATCCAACGATACTGAATAAACATATCTCGAATTGTTTCACCGAGTCAAAGGATCGTCAGACGCGTCGGCATAACGCGTACTTTCACCCTTTGTACACTGAGAAAAATTTCATTTGTTACAGTGACTAGAAAAATTGTTGGAATTACGAAAAACGAGGTACACGTAACCATTTTGCGCTATGGTCGATCTTTTTTTTTTGGTAACTGCAACGCAAAATCAATTTGTGAGGTTTACTCTACTTTTTTAGTCAAGTGAGGCTTTAACGTCAATTTATTGCTGCACAAGCGTTGAATTTTCGCAACAGTTACAAGAAAATATAGCAACAGTGATGATAATGAGAAAGAATAGTAACGGATACTAGACTTTTTGGTAACAGCTAGAAAATTGATTTTTATTTTCTACCTAGAAGTATATTTTTCGATCGTGGTAAAAAACGAAAAAGTTAAGGACTGAGCGGTAAAAGGTACTAAAAATTTCTCTCAGCGTACAGAGGATCTGGTGAGAAGGCAGTGTCTTTTATTAAATCCGTTGTTTCTTGACTCCTAGAAAAAGTATCGAAATATCTGTCAAGGATGAACAGCGTTACCTTCAAATCTACTTCGAAACGGAGCAATGGATTTCATGAAATGAAATTGCGAGAGTCGCAGGTATTTATATTAGAAGCAAGTCTCAAATTACATTTGATCTGCGAATATATTGCATCTGGCTTTGAAACGCGTTTAAGTAACAGATATTTGTACTTGTTTATAATTGTATGATAAAAAATCAACACTCGGTGATTTGGGTTAAATATTGTAAATAACACCGGAATTTTCGGCACGTATTTTTCATTCACGTCTGACCTCCGCCCACGTCTACAAAGAATATCGAATAAGGTACGGGTATTTTCTTATTTGCTCAAGCTTTCACTTTTCCTCTGAAAAACTGAACAAATTGAATTTCACAGGACATTTCTTTCCGGTCCTGTCAACTTCCGTAAAGTCCGCGTCGTTGAAAATGTCAGATCAAATACAGCCATCTAATTTACCTCCGATTCCGAATTGTAGAAAAGAAAATGCCGAGCGGTACGAAATGAAGTATAATGAGGTATTGCTCAGAAGAAAAAGAAATAAATAAATGAAAAATAGCAATGCTTCACTAATTACATCGAATGTCCGTAATAACCGTTGATATGAACAAAGCTCTCCGTCTCTCTCTTCTCTCTCTACATTTATTCTCTTTCTTTCCATTCGTCTGTTTTTGCCTTTTTCGCTACTCCATTTGTTCATACAATACATGATATAAGTATAATATACAGCTGGATATATACACGAAGAATAAAAGGCATAATGAAGGAGGGAGTCGAATAAAAGAAACAGAAATATCATATCTCCTTTTATTATGGTCTTCAAATTTCCCGCGGGAGGTTAAAGAAACGTCGCAGGTTCGCTGATAACACCGATCGATCTCGTCAGGGAATCCTGTATAAAACCTACAACGCGAATAGGTGCGAAGTATGAAAGGTGTGAACCTATTCCCCAAATTTGAAAGCAACCAAACAGCGTCCCGCCATTCGTTTTTTACTCATAAATTGATGCGACGTGTCTGCAGGAACGTTGACTGTACAATTGTACGTATACGCGGTATTACTTCGTTGTATAAGGAAGAAAAATCAATAAATAAAAAAACGCTCGCACAAAGTTTTTCTCCTACTCCGATCCGGTAAAATTTCCACACTCGATTTCCACGTTCGTGAAACACTCATTGCTGGCCGAATTCCAAAGCACGCAACGTTCTTGTGCGTTCACAATTTCTAGTTCAGGAGGATTCATCAAAGTCCTCTTGGCCCGATTTCGGGTTGGCTACAAAGTGCTGGATTTTGCCTCAGGATAAACAACGTTTAGGTGTAACGAATCATCGTCGAATCGCGATGCGCGGCGAGTGTTTCGAGTCAAATATTCACTCTCCTGAGTTTCCGGTATATTCCTAAAATCCATCATTTTTCAAGTAGCGTCTCTCGAAATTGTCTAATTTCAAGGGTGTGCTTACGGATTACCGAATGTCGGATCTTCGAATTGAGGAAAACGCCGCGTTGAGGATACACGTTGTATTACGTATAAGATTGACGAGAATTTAATACACGCCCTCTTCGAAGGTGTTATTGGCCGCGTATCAATTCGTTTGTATAACGCACGCAACACAAGCATGGCGTACACGTGCTTGCCTAACGCTATAATATATCTTTTATTATACCGTTTAGCTTTTCAATTTATATTATACGTGAACTTGAGACCGATTTAGAAGTACACATCCACTCCGTCAGACATGTATAAGTAGTAAGTATATGATTACAAAAAAAAATATATAAAATATATATAAATATATATAAATATATATGATTACAGTAATAGCATAAAATTTATACATACATATAACGTAATCTGAAACCGTGAAAAAAATTAGAAAATTTTTAGGACCAATGGGCACTTTATTTTCGATTCTTGCGAATGGATAAGAATTTCGCCAATTTAAAAACGTCGGATATATTTCCATTAAAACTTCCCAATTCGTGTGAATTTTGATATGGAGTAGGTATATGTTATACTTTGGGCTCGTCCCAACGAATATTGACAATCTCCGAAACGCTTCGAAATTTCTCTGCGTGCTTCTCATATATTCTGTAAAATGTTGCAGCTGTATCGAAAAATATTATATTTTATATTATATTAAAAATAAATATTATATTTTACCCGTTATACAGATTGATTATCTATCGACCAAATGGTCCGTCGTCTGCTACGGTTTAATACGCATGCGCCAAAATCGGGGAACAGCTGTTTGCCAAAGTGACCAACCGTCACGAACGTAAGCGCAAAAATTTTTGCGGCTACATACATCACGGCGATCTGTCATTTGAATTTAATGACTGTTGGCCGCCCTGACAAAGAACTGCTCTGGAATTTTAGCGCACGCGCATTAAATTATAGCAGTCAACGGTTCGTTCCGTCGATAGATAATCACTCTATATGTATACGCTTGGTGTAATTCGATTAATATCCTTCGGGCTCAACTGTTCTTGTTATACGGGATCCGTAATCAGGTAATCTATAATCTTGCGATTCGCATATAATTTCACGAAGTTTACAAGGTTTTTTTTTAAACAAACGACGAATAAAAATTTCACCACTAGGAATCCATTGTCGCTTACGATTATCTAAACAATGAATCAGAATTCAAACATCAATATTGGGCGACTGGCTCGAATATCTCGAAAATTGAATAACACCGAAAAGAATCGAAAAAATTCTTTACAACTTTACGCATATCACATACGCACCGAAGATCGAGTCTAAAACCTACGTTTTACACAACGGGGAAAAAAAGCGGTTAGTCAAACGTTTCGGGCTGTGAGATTTCGGTGAAACAAAGAGGCGGAAGAAAATAGGGGCAAATGAAAGAAACTGAAGAAAAAGCCTTCGTGGCGAGGCGAGGGTGGAAAAGGTTCGTCTCTTCGAGGCCTACCGCTAATGGAGTGTCGCGTCGCATGCCGAGAGATGCATTCGAGCTTCTGTCCCTCTCTGATTTGCGTTACAAAATTATACGGCACACAATGGGGACGCACGTAGTAACCACAGGAGGGATGACGCGAGGCCGGCGAAAATCTCACCATAAAATAGGGAGTGTAATTTCCCAACGCGCGTAATACGGGTAAAGGTTATACCTTGTACGTACCCAGCTTGAATCTACCTACGCGGTGCAATTTAACCTCTAGAATGCACACCTAGGTGTGCGGCATGCATTCGTTACACGGGTTACGTGCACCTGTACCAAAGGTCAGACTGGGTTTTTCTAGTGCGCCATTCGGAGTTTGCATTGGTAATATTTCAGCGTGTGCGCGGAGAAAAATTTCATTTTTTACACAGCGGGTAAAAGAAATTTTTTTACTGATCGGGTATCTTTTTTATAACAGCGGTTTGAGTGAAAGAAAAAAACGTAATATACAAGTAATTGTTTATGGTAATTAGAGCTTTGTCAGTTCTGCATATTTCTCGTTATTGCAATATTAAATCCGTTCGTTCGGCTTAAGACATTTTTTTTTAGTTATCAAACAAGTCCTTAAACGTTCGTTATACGAACGGTCGTTAGAAGATAATATATTACGAATAATTATAATAACGCCCTGGATTTTTTAGTCACAGTTACAAAACTCATATTTACGTAGCGTATGCAGAACAAGGTTTTTCGATTATGGTAAAAACTTAAATTAGTTAAGGGTTGTATGGTAATCGTAATTACAAATTTTTCTTGGTATAATTTATGCACGTCAACTTTATTTTAAGCGCGGTAAAAGAAATTTTTTTCGTTTCTTCGAAGAATCGTCGCGTTTGACTAAAGAACAAAGCAAGTGCAATAAAAATTGGATTTATCAAGCATGTAACTAAATTTCCTTCGCCTGCATATTTTGCAAAATTGAACAATTTAAAATTTTTTTATTCATACGGTATAACATACAATCCACTTACGCATGCGTCTCATAGAAGAAAGTTTTTCATGCAAAGCTTTGACGGCAAAGTTAACGGAGTTGTTCTCCAGGAATTTCGTTCGATTGTTGTAAGGTACGTGAAATCGGTAACCACGTAATAGTTTTTTCGTCGGTCGGGGAATTCCACTGTCAAAAACTAATCCCACCATTTTTTTCCCACGTTCTGTTCCGACAAAATGTTGAACAATTTTCACTGCGTATAAACGAGATCATTTTATCGATATCGTTTTACGTTGGCGATGAGACAACATTTTTTTCTCTCATTTTTCTCGTTCGACCAGGAAGTCAAATTTTCGACAACGAATATTGGTAATTACTAGCTTGATCAATGGAAAAAACTACGCGTCCTTGAAGGTAAACCCGGAGCCAAAAATAAAGCTTGCGTATATTATCCCGTCTTTTTCTTTCAACGTCCCGCGAGACGTGCAAAAAATGAATTTTTCCCCGAGCAGTGGTAATTGGCAAGCGATGTAACAGTAAGGAGAAATGAGGCAGTTTCGTCCCACGCGCTGCAATGCAGGCAGAAAAGTAGGTAGGTACGTACATAAAATCGTAAAAACTGTGAAATAAAACAGGACGTGCAGATTAAATTCACGCGGCAATTAACTCTCATCGATCACACGTTTCGGAATGGAAAAGCTTCGATTAAATTTCCCGCCATCATCGTCCTCTCGTTTATTTCCACACCAACATATACATTACATTCCTGTGTCCAATTAACTTTTAAACCCACTCGTTACTTTCCGTCTCTCTCGCTCTCTCTCCGCCTTTTTTGCACATAGATATATAGGTTACATATCGAGTCTGCAGCTATTATCGTACATCTGATAAACGCGAAAAAAAGGTACGCAATTCAATGCGGAGAATAAAGAATTCGAATTCGATCCGGCATAATTGAAGTCATTTCCGAACACGACATACCGTGCATTGTGTATCATTCGGAAGGCGCGCTGGTTATTTTTAACGTATAAACAACAAGCTTTCCCTCGCCCCACCGTAATCGAATTCCCTCGTAATATCTCCTCTCGTTTCTGCCCCGCCATTCATACGTGTACCTATATTCAGGTATATTTATTGCGTGCGATAATTGTTTCGAAAAAATCGAGCAGAACGGTAAAATGTTGTACAAAGCGTGAAAATTTTTCGGCTCAATTTGGCTTGAGATTAATTTACCGGAAGATACATATTTTAACTCTTCAGAAATCAAGATCAATTTTCTGTTGATCCGACAAAGTCTACTCGAAAACACAAACCGCTTCAAATCGTTCGTTCAACATGCATTTACCCAGGGTCCCTAATTCCACACCGTAAATAACGTTGACTTATTAAATTTCCCCCACGAGTCAGACCCGCTCACTTTTCCAGGTGACCTTCCTTGGATCCGAATTAAATTTGCCAAAATTTCAACGACCGTAAAACGTTTCCAAGAACACCCTAAAAGGTCTCAAATTTCTTACCTAATTAAATTACCGTATAATGTATAATGTCATTGCCCAATTTCGAACGGCGAGCGGTTTGAGAAAGCTGACTTCGCATCGGCGACGAAAGAGTTTCGAAGAAACCGAAACTTGCCGTAATCGCAATGGAATGGGAGGTAATTCAGCGACAGAGCAACGAAGTTATGGCGAAAACTCTTCGAACCCCCGTAAATCGCACCTCGCCCGTCATTCTCTACGCGCTGCAAAGCGTAACGAGCCTGTCAGTCCGCGAGCCGCAGGAATGAATAGCAAATGGAGACGGAATAATCCCGGGTGGTAATTAATCTGGGAAAGTAATCAATTATCACGAATGTTTTTGTCGGGTTCATGATCTTGCACCTTAGCGCCAAGTCTTGAATTGAGGATGAATAAGCCTTACCGGTTGTATAAAAAGTTAAGAGGAGAAAAAACAATTTTATCTCCACCAATTCTACTAAAAACGAATGAAACACCCTCACCCCTGCTTTGTTATAAAATTTAATTTAAGCAATTTCGCGACAGACAATCTCAGATATTAACAATATAGAAAAATGTTTCATAATTCCAATGTTTGAAACGCTTATTTGACTCTCGTGTTTTACAACCGATTCTATTGTGTTTTTGGGCTCGTTCTATTTGCTAAAGAGATCTCCATAGATCGCTTGAAATTTCTTTTTACAAATATTTATGTCTAGAGTTGACAGACATAGATTGTGTTAGTACGGTACAACTATTCGAGGGTTGTAACTATACTACGATGAAAGATTTTTCAAATATTTTTCAGGCAATTCGTAGAAATCTGATGAGCGATCAAAATGAGTTGAAAAATAATAGAATCTTGTCAAAAAGCCATTGTAATTGTAAAACCTTTCCTCAAATCGTTGATATCTTAGCTTGGGTCACCCGAATTTGTACAAACTGAATTCTGCCACGTAATTCGAACGATATTTAATTCGTATTTTCGTAACTTTCGCAACTTTTTCTCTTCTACAACTCTTACAAATTTTTATTCACACTTTACAAGATCCCATTCATCCTCAATCCCTGCCTTATTTTCCATAGTCGGCTATTTCTAGCCGCAAGCTCCGAATCGTCACTCTTCTCGCCCACTGGCCTAGTCGCCTAGTTTTGTTTATCCAACCGCGATCTCTGTGCAACAGCTTCGAGGTTCGGCTCCATCGAGGCTCGTTCATTCACTGTGATGACATGCTAATTCACTCAGGAGGGCGACAATGCTCGCATGAATACGCTAGTTCAACGCTCAACGTGACCTCTGAACCCTCGCGTATTAAATTAGACCGAAACTCGAAAAGTTTCGGGCAACAGTTTCTCAAAACTAGTTCCACAACTAGCCCAGCATCGATTCGTATTGCATCAACAATGATTATTTCAAATTTCTCCGAGGTATAACGAACAGGTTTAGTTTCTAATTTCGCTGAGCTTCTCGTCTATCCGGTAATCCGGATGTATTTCCGCTAATAAATTCTGCCGGAAGAATAATCCCGAGCTGAATCTCTCTTTTGTTGATTGAGTTGTTTTTCTTTCGTGGATTTGGCGAATGGTCGAAAAAACTTATATAATATCATGTAATACGCTACGTAGAAATTTACGTAGGTGCGAATGTTTTTATTTTTAATATTTCATCCGAACGCCTCGCGTGTCATCGCATCGCGTTGAATAAACTGTTCATAAACATTTTGTCGATTTGTCAATATACTGTATAAATTATCTATTTTCCTCCGTTTTACCGCCATCAATTTATCGTTAAAAATCATATCACATCGGTGGAAATTGACGCTGCGGGTAATATAAGTCGGTTGCAGGGGGTGGAGGGACGGCTGTATAAACTGCTTTGAGTCACCTTATGTCATATTTATTTTCTACAGATGACCAGAATAGCAACAGGGATGGTAATTATAGCAGCAAAGAACCGCGAATAGATTTGAGAATTTTTTTCCTTTCTCTTTTCCACTCTCCTTCGCTCTGCCTTTTCGCTTTAAACGTTTCTCTGTCTCTCGTTAGAGACAGCTTATTGGGTAGAAGCTTCTTTCGTCGGGTAAACAAACGGCATCGCCAATATCATACCGAGACTTTATATTACATATATTATCTGCTGCCTCGGAGCTTTGAACGTCAAAACGTCGGTTTTGATACAACGGGTAAAAATAACCGACCGTGAAAATCGTTAACTCGTAAAACTTCGAGTGGTATTCGGTTATTGATATTATTGAAACCCTAATCGAAGATGATGAATTTCAAGTCCTCGAACGTCTGATTCCTTCTTTATTTCCCGCCGATGTATAAACGCGAAACTGGCCGATTTATTCGCCCGATTTTGTCTTGTGATACAACGGATTTATATATAAATGACAGCTTGCGGTAGAAATAGACGGAGCAAAGAGCTGAGCAGCTTTCGTTCACTATGAAGTATTCAAAACTCACCACTCTGGTTATTCATAGCTTGGACGCAGATTTCGATTCCGGAGTGTTATAATACTATCTCCGAAGTGTGAAAATATGGGGATCGCTTTATCCTTGGCGAAGATCACATCCGGTGCTCGTTACGCGCGGATGGATACTCGCGGGAAATCAGGCAAGAAGAGAAAATATGAAAAAAAAAAAAAATTTCACGATCAATCCCTCGCGCTTTTTCATATACCCGCCAAAAAACATCTTCAGACGTATAATAAATCTTTCGTGCTCACCTGAAAATTCGGCACCCGGGTGGTGGATTATCAATTCTTCGCAGACTTTTTCCTGATTCGTACATAAAAGACAACGGTTGTCGTGTCGAAATGCAAAATGAATTGTTGCGTTGCAGGTAACGGATTACCGGGTAAAAACAGGTGGAACAAGTGGACGACGGGTATAATTTACTGTACGCGAATATGATTAATAGTTGAAATTTTCACACGATCTTCGATCCCGTATATGCCGAGAAATAATTTAGCGCCGTCTGATTTCGTTGAATCGTGATTACGACCGAATTTCGACCCGTGGTGAAAATCGCCCGGGAATTTTACTAGAGAAATTCCACAGATTCAATTCGGTGTGAATTAGTGGTCCATAAATGGCGCGCGGATCGAGTTGCCCTTCGGTTGGTCAAATTCCAACACTTTTAAACACGCGACATTGAAATACCTAGCTACGATCCTGAAGTTCACGGGTACTTCGGGAGGATTCACCACCGCCGAAACGTATTTCCCTAAGTATTTACAAACGGTTGTGAAAGCTAATTCAGCCTGGGCTTGCCGACAAATTTTCCTCGTCGTCTATTTCCATATAATTAGAATATTTCAGGGTACATGTTTGTACGCGGGGGAAAGTTGAAAGGAAAGGAGTACCGCGGTAGGTTTCTCCGACAAGTTCGAATCACCGCATCAAGGAATCCCCGGTACTTGTTGAACCCAAAAGCTGGTGGAAATGAGCTGTTTCCGGATCACCTTCTGACGGAATTATTAAAGCGTCAACTTTCGTAAGGGCTCGCTTTGCTCTCGGAAATTTATCTCGTTAATTTGCGAAACCTCTAAGCTCACGCGCTTTGATTTCACGAAACACGGTCTTTTCAGCCGACTGATATGCGAGTGTAAAAATCGAGTAACTCTCACGAACCTCCCAAACTGGTTTAAAAATTATTTTTCTGTGACAAATCACTTCCCTCACCGTGTCTGGGCTTCGGGATGATCTTCGGCGCCTTTTTACCGCGCGTGAAAATCCCCGGGGCATTAGGGCGATTATTCATTACACCCGGTAAACGTGATATCGGGATCTATAACGCAGGCGGGTTCGGTTAAACGAGTGGCTGCAAAGTGAACGAGGAATAATGATAAGCTATGTTTGCCTCGGCGAATATCATACACTTTGGCGATAAGCTTGCAGCTGTGTTGCGACCGATCTTTGCCGTGCGTAAACTCAGTTCTCGTGTCCAGCAATACGATCAGTTAAAAGACAAGAGGGACACGGATAGATGGATGGATGGAGAGAGACAGACAGAGAGAGAGAGAGAGAGAGAGAGAGAGCGAGGAGGGAGGGTGTATCGTAGCGTGCATATCAATTTTTGCTGACGTCCCTTGCTAACATATTGTGCTGGGTGTTCGGTATTTTATCGAAGAAATCTACATAGGGCTTTTTAGTTGACGCAAAAAACATTCTGCCTCCTACTTGTCTTTGATATATCTAGCATTGAAATTGACGATTTATTTATCGCAAAGTGTAGAGATACCATTTGAAAGTTGTCGTCAAGTATTTCTGCAATCTACAATATATATATACACAACACCAATTTATCATCGGCTTCGGATTTTCATTTCGACCAATTGAATATTGGTCTCTTGAATTTGTACGTTTATTTTGAATTCCATTTTTACCGTATAACCGAACTGTTCGATAAACTATCGATTTTTCGTCACACGTGGGTACAAAGCAGTTGCGGTAAAGTCCCTGGAAGATGGCCAAAATTTATCACCGGTCGATTCCCTGATTCACGTTAGTTGTACATTAGACAATATTCGATACGTTTCTCGGCAACGCGATCCGATTTTATATCAATTTAATTTTACCCTCAGGGGTGTTTCTCTTCCTTTTTTCGTTATACCGTTGGATGGAATTGAATCGTTGAATTCGTTGAAATCGAACTTCGCTGAAAGCTGAAAACGTTAACGACTCCTAATACGCAATTGGCGGAAAACTTGAAACCGATCTGAAAACGTCGTTTCTAATTCGGGGCGACTTCCTGCGTCGGCGTTCAACGAAACTGAAGTAAATACCGACTCTGAGGGTGCTGGTGGAGTTTTATCGCGTCGTCAAGAACAACTCTAAGGGAGGTGCGCGTCATCTTACACAGGCCTGGGT
Organism: Neodiprion lecontei; assembly: GCF_021901455.1. Taxonomy (NCBI): domain Eukaryota; kingdom Metazoa; phylum Arthropoda; class Insecta; order Hymenoptera; family Diprionidae; genus Neodiprion; species Neodiprion lecontei. Next base: position 5,663,872 of record NC_060265.1, read on the forward strand.
TTCATACGGAGATAAAAGACACTCGTCGTCCGAAGAAACGTAGGTCGTTTCCATCAATTAAGCGATCCAATGCGATCCCCCTTTTTTCACGATCCGCAGCGATCAATCAATTAATACGGAAAGTGATCTCACGATCTCTCTTCGTTTACCTCTCCGACTAAGACGCTGCACACACTGGGGATGAAGAACAAACTTAATCCTTGACCCGAAAAACGGGATCCTTCGGCTTTCAGATGCCCAAAATCCTACGTTTTTCTTCGTCTAGATGTCGCTCGGTAAAATATGTCTAAACATAGCATTGTTGTTGATATTTTTACGGTGAAAATCGCGGGAAAATGGATCATCTGTAAGCCGAATATCTGCCGACACGTATTTTTGCCTTTGAAATTTCGAAGGGTTACGCGTCGACTTCGAAGTTTTTTTCACGAAAAACAGAACCTACTGTACTTTTGTAGAGTTGATAAAAGGAAAGTAGAACGTCCAAGTGGATTTTTCAATTGGCGAAACCTCTTACCCGGGAGATTGGAACTCTGGGAGTTACTTTTTTTCTCGTAGGAAATGACGTGTAACTACGTTTAGAATTTCTTCCGCGGCACCTGCGGTTTCTGAAAAGTAAGGGTGGACGGATAGAAACGAGGAAAATAGCAAGAGAGAGAAATTGAGCGAGAGGGTGGGAGGTCAGGTTCAAGTTTACGACACGGGGTGCGGCTAATGAACGTCTCTTCCATACGTCAAAAAAAGAAGACTGGTGGCAAAAAAGCTATTTCACCTCTTCCGTTTCACCCAACTATGTTTGAATTTACGGCTCGTGTCGAGAGGGATTTTTGGAAACCGAAGACGGCGGCAAATTTCCAAATTCTCGTTCGTATTCACGTATCTAATCCAATTTAATTTCTCCCTGAGTTGAGGTGTCTGAATTTTTTTTTTTTTTTGCCTCCACAGACTGTTAAATTGAGGTGTAAGCAGAAGCGTGGGTAGATGAAAAAAATGAATTATTATACGTCGTTTGCATCGAATTGCACTGGCGTTGGGTTTATAACTACTATGAAGATGAATGGCACGCTTACATAAGCGTCGGATAGGTATTTATAAGCGGGCTGAAAATAACACGGTGCACCAACGGGCCAATACTCGCGCCTCTCACACAATCAACGCTTAACGACTTACGTACATAGTATCTCAACTCCGCTCCTACAATATAAGCTAGTTTGACAGGCCCGCGGTGTGATTGGATTTTCCTGATTTTTCACGGGACTGACTCGCTTTGACGGCTAAATCGCTGAGTTATGAGCCCCCATTTAGTGTCGCAATTTATTGCCTCTACGGATCTATGATCGAAATTCAATTTCTCCTCCACGGTTTTGACTTTCTCCGTTATTAACCCGATCTCGAAACATTAATTCTATTCCCTAACTCGCCGCAGCCTGAACTTATCCTTGGGTCTTGTAACTGATCCGTTATCACTGCTGGAAAGTGCACAAGCAAAGCTCGAGAAGAGTTTGTGGTTTTTTTTTTTTAACTCCCGAGCCACTCGGGTGGTCGACATCCCGGTTATGCCGTATTTGCAGCTATCAAGGCCACCGCGAACCACTCGCTGTTTCTCGCCTTCGACAAAGAAAACCGGCCAATTTTCTGCAGACTTCATCGATCATCGGGCTTGTCGAAGAAATCCGCACCCATGTACAGTAGGTGCGAGCTCTCCCCGTGCAATGTCACCTCAGCGATCAATTGTGACGTCCCCATTCCCCGCACCCTAGCAATTTTTTCGCTACCGTATGTTTCACCTCGGACGATATTATCACTCGTGATATTGAGAAAAAAGAATCAGACTAAGAGGTGGATTAAGTGTAGCGATGTCGGGGTCTTCGGAACGAAAAGCAATCGACCGTACGGCGAGGGTGGTAAATAAGAAAACCAGCGAGAACAGTAGAAGAAGAAGAAGAAGAAGAAGATTGAGGAAAAAGAGATGACTGATTGACGACTATGTTGTGCCTTTAAGCGTCGTCTGAAGTTAATAAAGTATAACTCACATGATACATGCTTTCAGCGATGAAATTTTTGGAAAAAAAAACATTCGAAGCTGGAATCTCTTTCAAACGATGTTTGGACAGCGCCGAATCTTGCAGCATTAACCGATGTTTTTGCCATATTTTTTTGCAGCACGGAGCAACGCACAAACAAGCTTACGCATAAATAAGTCGGTGCGCAGTATTTCCGGTTTCGACTCGTACGGCAAAGTTACCGATACCGTGATCCACGACGCTACCTCACGATTGTGTTGGGTGCTCAGGTGGACTGACCGATCGAAACCGAATGGAATCTGCGAGATTGGACACGGTAGAACAATCGGACCGATTACGCGTCGATTGCAATAGGACAGAAGTGCGCGCAAATTGTTCCTCGACGTACTTGACGGTAGGTATAAACTTCTCACGAAGAATTGCAACGAATTAGCGATACGAGTTACTCGTTGTTCCACGGGCACCTTCAAAAACGACAAAATATCCTTCATACGTGTTAAATAAAAAGTCGTAATCCAGATTGCCTTTAATCTCTTTTTCACGTCCGTGGTTAGTTGTGGGACTAAAGATAGGAGCGGAGTGAAACGTGCTTACAGCGAGGTATTCGAAGTTGACCCAGATCGGTAGTGGGCAGTTGTGATGTGAACCGTTCGCAGGATGAAGCGATTCGCGGTGAAATTACCTTCCCAGAAATACAACTGCCCGTGGATTGAAATACGGGGGTGACTTACAGCTACACGTAGCCAGAGTCCAGACTCACCGGAATTTGGTTGAGGTTTATGTCGGACCTTTCCCTGTTCGGAAAGTGCGTCGAGACTCCCGGTCCCTGTTTGAACCTCCTGCTGAATCTGATGAGGTTCACCGTGATCATGGTGTTCATGAGGATGATTAGGATCAGGGGAGCAATGAGGCTCGCTATGCTGTCGACGATGCTGATGATGCGCATCGTCTCGTGGTACTCCATCCTGAGCTCGCAGACCTCGGTGCCGTCCTGTGCGGGGATCACTCCGGCCGTGATAAAGGCGTACGAGTGGCTGACCAGAGCCAGGACGACCAGAGCCAGTACAATGGTCTTGGCCCTGGCTATGGTGCACATGTATGGCCTGTGCAGAGGATACTGGACGGCGATGAATCGCTCTACGGTGAACGCGACGATCAGCCAAACGCTCAGGGAGCTGCATACCGCGCTGATGTAGACGAGGGTCTCGCACCATCCGGCCTTGTTGAAGACCTGCCATCCGACGGTGTTGTTCAGCCACACGAGGAGCAGAGCGACGAGGAATCCAAAGTCGGCCGAGGCGAGAGCGGCCAGGTAGTAACTCGAGCTCCTCATCTTGAGGTGGGTGTTAAGAAAGACTATGCACGAGAGGAGATTGCCGACGAGGCCGATTAGGATAATCAGCGGAATGTAGTAGAGGTGGAATAACTCGAGGAGGAAGTAGAGCGAGTAGCAGGCGTCCTGGCTCTCCTCGTAACCGTCGTCGAGCAGCTCGTGGGGATCGTAGGTCGAGTTCTGTGCCGCGGTGAGGTTGGACCCATCCTCGGGACTTGCCCTCCGCACCCTGTTCAGGGTGCAACCCAGGGACAATTCTCTTATCATGACGTATCTGAGATCGTTACCTGCAGGTCTTCGCCTCAGACCAGATCAATCTTGTCCATATCTCGGTCCGTTTACATCCGCAGTTATTCGGCTGTCGTTGACGATCACTCGACTCGGGCTGTTCACCCTCTCGTTGCACTGTTCACGGGGTCGGTTCACTCCGTACGTCTAAAACTCTCGAACACGTGCCCGAGGTGAATAATTTCGTGGCGACACGCCGCGAGTCGCGAGTCAAGTTTCCCTCTCTCGCATGCAGAGTGTAAACGCTGAGCTGTTTGATCCGCAGTCACGGTAGTTATCGATCTAATGAAATTAGCCCGATACTCAACGCGAGTGTGTTTCACCTTTGCCAATTACGACAACCTGGAATGAATTCCCGATCGTCACACTCCGTTAAATCCAATTATAATCGTCCCCCGTGTAACGTTTTGTCCATCGATTTAGGGCTTAGGCGAGATTGCTTTGCCGTCGGAAACTGCACCGCGATACTCACAATGACCTAATTAAAGAGTTATTCGCGGCTCGGGTGAAACTGTGTGTGGGGGGGGTTCTTTCTTTTCTCTCCTTTTTTTTTCTCTTCTTCTGGTAACGTTTATTTGCACGCCCGTAGAGTTGGCACACCGGGGATATTTTTATGATTATTATTGTTATTATTTTTTTTATTCAGCAATTAAATTGAAAAAGGAGAGCACGTAGCGTAAACACGAAAAAAGGTTTACTTCTCGACAATATCGCTCGACTTTAATCTCCGGTCCTGTTAATTTCACTGAAAGTCTATATGCCAATGCCGGTTGCTCAGCCGAATATTACAACAAGGTTGGGCAAAACTCGTTGTTTAAAAAGTTTCGGCTCCGAGGTTTAAACGCTGCGCGTCCGTGTCCATCAAAGAGGGCAGGCGCAAGTTCGACTGGCGTTCGAGGAAGATTGCTCTGGCTTCGAAGCACCAAACGTTAAATCGCATGCGCCTCGCCAACCTTGTCCGTTTCGCTTCTCATTCATACCTCCGACTTTTACGACTGAAACTACGCGCTCCCGTTGCGGAGGGCCTCACACCTGCTTCCCGAATCTGAGTCAGACAATCGGCCATTGGCGATTGTTTGTAAGCTTACGACGACTCGAGGATCTTACGATCGGCGTTGGCGCAAAGCCTCCGATTCCCACCGGCAACAAATTTTTCTACACCCCTGAACGTTGGGGGAAGGAATGTACAATTTTACTTATCGATCCTACACTGTTAGAAAATTCACGATTTCAATAAAAGTCCACACCGATTAGTGTGAAATTAAACATCGTCGGTGTAAATCGTTCGATTCTTGACACCAAGTGGTCTTAAAATCAACACTAAAAGAGTGTGGACTTCTGTAAAAAAAATTTTAACAGTGTACGGGCGTACGGGACAAAGAACTGCTGAAGTGAAATTATGCGCGATGAAATTTTGCGACGTTTTTTGAATCGTCAAGTTTTTGCAGGGGGTAAAATCTCTCCTGACGAGAAGCAGAGGCGGCGGATATTTTACGGCCGAGATAAATCTTCCATCGTGTTTTGGCATGTTGCTCCGACATAATTTCAGCTTTTTCAAGAATTTGCCTCTCTTGTCATCTTTGCGTTGGTTTGCCGAAACCTTTGATACACATGTTATACATACATCTACATCTACCCGTGCTTGAATTGCTCTGGAATTTTTTCCTTAAGTTAATCCTGGCAAATTCCCGGCCACTTCTTCACTTGCAAATACTTTGTGCAAAGTTGAGCGATAATTCGGCGTCCAATTAACGATCTTTCGTACGAAAATGTCAGCGAGCAATTGCGCGTCGATAAAGGCTGTTGAAATTAATAATACAACGGCTGATCATCTGCGCAGAAGACTTGGAATCGCCGCTGAAAAAAAGCTCTATGATTCACGAGGGGGTTTTTACTGTTGCACTTTGTATTTATTATACGCATAACGACTTCTATCGGAAGCACCGTTACGAGCTTCCGATTCCAACTCTTTGAAAGCTGAATTGAAATCAAACAACACCCCAATCAAACAAGGGCTCTCCGATCACAGTCCTTTATACGTTCCGAACGGACAGACCTAATTACACGTGTACATATGCCCACCGGAAATCTGGCACAGTCCCGGTTCAATCAGATCTTGGTTAATGGATTGCCACTGTTCTGTCCGCGTTTTTGCCGCCTATATTGCATCGCGCGAAAAATGGACCGAAAATACAAGGGGAAAAATTTTCGTAGGGGTTTCATTTCGTTGCGCGGTTAGACGATCGTTATTATTCCAATTGGAAAAGTTTCTCAGCTGCAAATTTTGACCAACGGAAGCTCGGGAAATTTCCCACCCGATGACGTCAACTACCGTTCAATTATCAAAGCAACCGTCAGCCTTCGCTTTTTGCCTCGACGAAGGTCGCCAATTTCAGGGGTTTCAAGGGAGCTTAACGAAAACAAACGAGGCTTGTCAAAGTGAGAACACCCAGACGGATGTGGGACTCTTCGGGGTTACAAGCCCCCTGTGGAATTCGCGGGGGATCAATTTGGACAACCCTATTTTACTTCGATAGTGGGATACTGCAGTGGCGATTTTTTTGGCAAATCGTTCTTCAAATATGGCGCAGAAATATAATTCAAGGTTCTTTTTCAACTTTGCTTGAAAAATTTCATAGAAAGTTATCGTGAAGTTATTAATCGATGATAATTCAGCAATAAGTTTACATACCAAGGAACAATATTATTATCAATGCTTTATAGGTGGTCAATATTTTATAAACGGAAATCGTGGGACTTCAACGAACCGTTTCAGGGCAGATCCTTCATCGAATGCTTGATACCTCGGTCAATTTTTATCCGCATTGGTGGAGTCATGACTACGGAATTCGGTGTACAAAATTGATCCCGAACTGTACACACACGTGTTCCGCATCAGGATCGCGCCTAAATCTGCCGGAGAATGATCGCTAGGTTTATTATGTTAGGATCTCATCTCGCAAATGGGTCAATCCACTCGCTAGGCAGGTAGATAGAGATTGGCAAACGGAAAGTTACCCAATCTGTTAACTCAGCATCTCAAGTTTCACTTGTTAACACAGCGAAAACATATCTAGAATCATCGTACACGAGGGACAAAATTTCGCTATTAACTTTTCCGGTTAAGACAGCAAACATATAACAGATATGCGGAATTCGAGATGACGGTTTGTAGACCGAGTCTCGTCGAGAGTTGTTTTTTGTTTTCAATTCGATGCGTATTTTTCAACACACCTACCCATACGCTCTATATTCCCGTCCCCCATATACGCGACCGTAAATCATACGTATAAAAGTCTTGGGCGGTGATCGAGGGTGTGTGTATATGTATAATATGCCGTATAGCGGCTGAACAGACTCGTAATAACGAATTGCCGTGTCCGATAAATAATTCAAGCAGCTGTATACGCGTTTCGATCCTTCGCTATATATATATATATATATGCGGACTATACCTTAGCTTCGTTCTCCCTGTTTTGCAAATAACACTATCCCTGTTTTACGCTCCACGTGTGCAGATTTTGCGGTTGAAACTCAGCTGCCACTCGTTCGAATACTTCAAGATACCGTTGTCGGTAATTTAAATTTAGCAAGCACCTGCAAGCTTTGATGTTGAAAGAATTTCATCGTAGATCTCCCGAAGATGTTTATAGCCGATTGTGGTAATCGCTTTTCCCAAACATCGTCGTGCAAAGAGAGAAACGAGTGTTTAAAGTTTAAAACCATCTCGAATCGACATCGCGCTCATTTAGCCAAATTCCATCCCTTGTCTAGTCTTAGTTCGATACTGTTACAGAATTCAGAAGCACGGGCATCGCTTGGCGCTTAAGCAGGCACTTGGCTACTCGTACAACGAGCCCATAAAAGCCGGTGTTCGAAGGGTGGGCCGGAGTACGATCATCGATGATGATGAATAGACGAGGGAGTGGCCGAATACCATCGATAGTGAGGGGGTCAATTATATCGGAGTCAAGCCCGAGCCCATAAACCCGGCGTACAACCACTTTCCTTTTCTTTTCTTTGCCAATTTTTTTCTCTCTCCCATTTTCTTTTACCCTCCTGCAGAATCAAACTTTTTCAACATACCAATTGCGGTAATTTAGTTCTTGCACTGTCTCGCCTATCGCCGAATGCGCCACGCTGTTGTTGCAGGACTTCTCCGTAGCAAAAAGAGAGAGAGAGAGAGAGATAGAGAGAGAGAGATAGAAAAAAAAAAAATTAAAAACAATATCGATTCTCAGATAAAAATAACAACCTCTAATTGATTTCGTCGAAAGTTAAATTTGTCCCAGAATATGCCGGTTGCTTCGATGCTAATATCAGTAGTAACGATCGCGATTACTTTACTTTTTCATGTTAAATATTTAATAGAAGCATTGTAATTCAATCCGTCTGTTACTTCTTCCACCGTATCACTTTGTTTTGCAAGTGATCGATTAGCTCGACTTCGTCGGCTGCCATCGTAACCAGAGGTCAGAAATTTTATCGAATCTTTAATTAATCTAACCGGCACACGGTGCGAGATAATGTACGTTCGACGCAAAGTCGTACAAGTTTCGTCGACATTGGAGCTGCGATGCGGATGGACGCGGTTCGGAGTTTGCTTCGGTAAACAGCGTGCAGTGTTGCGAAATTACGCGAAGCGGAGGTCTTACTCTAATTGCGTCATTCGTCACTCCGAGGTCTTCGACTGTCGTCAATACAGCGGATCACTTCGCGGTTTCTTTCACCCCGGTAAATCGATGCCGCAATCATAAATTTTTAACGGATGCGAAGGTCGAGACTAAGATATTCCGCCACTTTTCCATGCTAGGTAACGCCGGATTGAAAAGACAGCCCAGTTTTTCTTCAGACTAGGTCGCTAAGTTCCAACGCGTATCCGCGGTTCGCGTATTTCGCGTCGAACGCTGCAATCGAAACTTTCGAATATTTGGCTCAGTGCCAAGACGCGTAGATTATACGGTATACACATTTCGGCGAGCAGCACATGGGAATTGGTTCGCGTAAATATGGTTCTTTGTAGACGGACAGGAGAGGAAAGAGTCGTTTATAATCTCGGGAGATTATTTTGTCCCCGGGTCTCTTTATCATTTCGCTTGACAACGCCCGTCGTCTGTCCCAGTTCATATTCGTTTTCAATTTTCATCTCGAGTTCATTTCACCGACCCATGAAAGAATCCTCTCGAATGCGATGCAAATTAGAGTTGCTCCGATCGAGTCCTTAACGGTACGCTTTCCTCTTCAACAGTGTTACGAAATACTGAAAGACGCCTGCACAAATCTGAAGGGTAAACCACAGCCGAGTGGAAAGCCGTTTACTCCCGTGCACACGTTCGTTTTCAATCCAAAGTCGATCACGATGGGTCAGCTCTACGGTGAATACGACATCAACACCCACGAATGGTACGTATTTCAATACCTCAACTCGTGATAGGCCAACCTTCTGTCTGGCATTCGAACCAGTCACTGTATATCGTGAACAAAGTGAAACACCAGGAATTCACGAGCTTCTATGCCGGTGGTTCGATGTCGGACAAATACCCCGTGCATACCTTGTGTCAAAGGTCGAATGTGGGTCGCTACCACGACCGCGAAACTTTACTACGAATCGACTGAGTCCGGTTTAATCAGATGGCGAATGTTGCCCTGATGCGCGCCGGCTTCCGGGACGTTGACAGGATTGGTTCCACGGACTAGGGCTTACACGTTGAACACTGCACAGTGGCTCAACTACCTTTTGCGAACGAACCCTCGTCTTCCCGTTGACATTCAACTTGGAGACGCGAAGACGCGGAGGACATTAAAGACAATACTACGGGTGGCTGGTGGCATGCCGAGCTATTTTCTCGCTGGAATTCTGTGGGGATACGTTTAATGACGAGGAACGGGGGGAGTGGAGGCGGTAGATAAGAGAAATCGGCAAAAAATCGCATATCGTGCGGAAGTATCCGCTGTTACGTTACAGGGTGAAATCTGATCGCTCACATCGACGATCCCCGGTCGTTTTTATTTCACTTACAATTGCGCCGTCCTCTGCCTCTTCGATCCAGGACTGACGGTATCCTGTCGAACATGATACGAGCCGGGACGACGGCTGCAGATGAAGACAAACGATGGTACGTGTTTGATGGGCCGGTCGACGCTGTGTGGATAGAGAACTTGAACACGGTACTTGACGACAACAAAAAGCTCTGTCTGACTTCCGGGGAGATTATGAAACTCGTGCCAACCCAGACGATGATGTTCGAGGTCGCCGATCTGCGCGTCGCGTCACCAGCTACCGTGTCCAGGTAACGAATTCGATCCGTAAGGATAACTCGGAGCGTTTTAACAAGTGCGAGGAATTATATCTTTTCGCTTAACAGGTGTGGAATGGTTTATCTCGAGCCAGGAGTCGTCGGTCTTCAACCGTTCATCGATTGCTGGATCAGAGCTCTGCCGGAGGCGAGTATTTCCCGTTATCTGAAAGTGTTTTTCGATTTGAGTACACTCAACAGCTGAGCTGCCTGAATTCTCCATTTGAAAAAGAGACGGTTCGTTTTACTGGTAGATAAGGCGTTGACGAGGTGAAAATTCCGCGGCGAGATGTCGAAAAGACTACGCGTAATCTTCAAGTAGCCACACGATCTTTGTTGTTTTTTTTTTTTTTATACCGTTGTTATCGTACTACGAGAACGTTTACGAAAAATTCTTGTACAGATGATGCATTCGGTGTCCTTTGAAATCTTTGTATTATAAAAATACGGCGTTGTACCTCGACTCATTTAGTACGCGTCAAAGTTTTCTTTCCTTTCGAACGAGCTTTTCGTTGTACCGCGTGCAGATCTGTACATTATTGAGTTGAGAAAATAGGTTTGAGAATGTAACGAACATTCTACATTTCTTGAAGAATGGAAAATCGCTTTCTAATACCGCTCTGTGCTGGTTCTGCGCGACAAAACTTGTCCTGTCAATGCTAGTTTTTACGTCATTAATTATTTTCTACTTTTTTTTTTTATTTACGACAGAACATGCAGAACTTTGCCGAGACACTGTCGAATCTTTCCTACTACTTTATTTTCCCTGGACTGAAACTCCTGCGGCAGCAGCTTCACGAAATCATCGAAACCGTGGACAGCGCGATGGTCACGTCGTATTTTAACCTTCTCCAATATCGTATCGGACCCATGGCAGGTCGGGATGGAAAAGCGCCACCGTCCCTTGTCTTCCAAAGACTGATACGTGAGTTTGTACAGCTGGTGCCGAGGACTCGAAAATATTTCCAGTATCTCTGACACGGGGTTGAAAATCATACGTCTCACGTTTTTTTGCTTAACTCGCTCGATTTCACTGGCGAAAAAGGACAGCGCACCGATATTTAGTCAAAATATTAGTCTCGTTTGATCGACGTTTAAAGAATTTTTCAGTCATCGTATTCCGGGCGTGTGCTATCGGTAGAAATATCGCGTTACAGCACAAAAGTTGCTCTTGGTTATGCAATCGTTCCACAGCCCATGAAATAATTGATCTAATTTTTGGCGTCTTACAATTAGTTATAACGAGAAATGCCTGTATTAACTAGCCAAATTGAATTATGATGGGCACTCCGATTCCTCCCTGAATAATTAGTAATAAATTTAATGAAATTCCGCCAAAAACCCTTGTACATACCTAATGGCAAGTTCGGCCAAAACTCGTCTCGACTTTCGAAAACCTTACGAAACCTTGAAGCCGCTAATCGTTGACGATATTTGTATCGATAAGGCAAAATTCACCTTGAAAAATAGAACCGCTTCACCTACCGTTAAGTGTCGCGAAAGGTTAAATTACACGGCATTGAAATTTTTATGCGGTTCGCGATAAAGGTGGGAATAAATCTACACAGTGCACGTTTTCCGTCCCCGTGGAGTAAATCTGTACCCTTTCTCTCCGTTATTATATTTAGCAAAACTCATCTCGCCCTGGGTCGCTTTTTCTGTGGTCTGGAGTCTCGGGGCGACATGCGACCATAAAGGACGTCGCATCTTTAATGATTGGATGCGAAGAATGCAGAAGGACGGAAAGCACGACATGCAGTTCCCCGCCGAAGGGATGGTTTACGACTACAGGCGAGTGCCGGCTACGTCCGACTTTAAAAATTCCTTCCTTCTCGTTGTTTTCGCAACTCGTTTGCTGGACATACAGCATTCGACTCCGTTCTTCGTCCGCGTACAATAATTTGATTAATCGTTACGCCGAAATTGGCTCCCACGCGTATTTCAACATTTCTACAATTGTCCGTCAGTCCCCGATCAGTTGTTATAAACAACAATGACTCAGGATTGATTCGGCGCTGCGGATGATGGGTGATTGATCTCGTGATGTTCGCGCTAAAAGTTTAATCTAAAAATGAAAATCGGTCGTTTTAAAAAGCGGGTCATCTCACAAGGGAATCTCGACTGGTTGCCTGAAGCAATGACCAAAATTTCACTGCAGCGGGCGATGTTAATAATGTTTGCTGAGTAAATTTACTTGTCAAATATCGGGAGCTGTGCATTGTAAATGTAGGTAAATGGACAAAGGAACAACGTATACCAGTGGTTTTGCAAAGTTACGGTTTCGCACCGCCTGCTGTAGATATATACACAATGGAATACACGGAGATTTAACATACCATTCGCCGTTACAATGTCTACATTCCATGGATTCGCGTACCTGTACCTACATTCCATCGTTATTGTGCGTTCGAGCTTTCCCACCGCACAATATGCCTTCATCTCCTTTTCCTTCTTCTCATGTTTCTCCCGCAGAATCACGAAGGTTATTCCGTTTGTTTCTCTCTTATAAATCTTTTTCACACTTAATATCAAGGCTTCACGACGGTGGGTTCACGGATCCGATAACTGGTACCGAGCCCGTTGCGCCAACGTGGGTGAAATGGCTCGACGATATTCCCTCGATAAAAATCACATCCGATACAAAATTCGAAGGTGGGTAATTCGAATCCTAGAATCAAATCGCTGAGGAATTACCTCGGAATCAACGATCTTTGCTCTTCCGTTTCAGACATGGAGGTGCCGACTATCGACAACGTGCGAAACGCGGCGCTCGTCGGGTACCTTCTCGTCAACGACAATCACATACTCTGCGTCGGGCCCACCGGAAGTGGAAAGACCCTCACTGTGTCGAACAAGCTAGCTCGAAACATGCCCAAGAAATACATATGCGATTTCATTACCTTTTCCGCCCGCACATCGGCCAATCAGACCCAAGTAAGCATGTCGGAGTCTGAGGGGATAAGTTCGCACAGTGTCCCCTGACCCTTGAGACCCTCCATCAATTCGCGATTAACTTTTGTCGAAGGACCTGATCGACTCGAAGTTGGAAAAACGACGAAAAGGTGTCTACGGCCCTCCCATACTTAAGAAGCAAGTTTTTTTTATAGACGACCTCAATATGCCCACTCTGGAGATATACGGCGCCCAACCACCCATCGAACTCATTCGGCAGTTCATGGATTTCAGCGGTTAGTTGATTTTTTATTCGACTAAATTCTCTTCCTTCCCGTCGCGCGATATGTGCGAGAAAACCTTACTTCTCCGTCGATGAAACGAACGATGGTCGAAATGATTATCGCGTTGAAAGCTCGAGAGCCTATAATATTTACATCAAATCCGTCGACGCCTGCTCTCGTAATTACCGCATTATACAATCTGTCAAATACGTTTTAAAACGAAATTCTTACGAAAAACAGCTATTCAAGATATTGTGTCAGTTTTTATTTTTCTTCCATCAAACTTGAAAGAGACGATAAGTCGATCGGTTGTGGGCGGTAAACGTCTTTCAGACATTTCTTCTAAAGTAAAAATCTCGAGGTTTTTGATCTTTAGAAAAATGAATTACAACTGCGGATGTAAGGGAAAGTCAGTTAATCGTTAAAAAAAGATGTAGAAAAAAAAAGAAGAAAAATACTATACTCTATTTTCTTTCTTGAAAAGTATCCCGTTCCTGTATTTCGCTTTCAACGCGACCTTGTCCGATTAGACATCAGACTTCGCATCCACATTTTTTCTACTATCCGAACATTAGCATCAGCGTAGCTGCTATTACGGTTCTGAACGTCTGTCAGAGGAGAAAAAGTTTGTCAAAAAATAAAGGGGAACAAAGATATCTCGTGGCGCAAAAAATGGTCCGCTTAAAGACAACGAAGAGGATAAAGATGATGGGGCGGGAAAAAAATTTGGAAATCAACGGACAATGAAGGGACTGTCTTCATTACTCGTGCATGAAGCGCCGATGCCGGAGTGGTAATCAGGCACAAATGGATGAGGGTATAGGAATGACGAGACGCGAATTTTGAGCATCAGGTTCAGTCCAGGTCACGATTAAGGTCGCTGCACTTTATCGCCGACAGATCGTCCCACCCGAACGTATCGAGAGGAAGGTGAAGAAGGAGGAATGGCCGTAAAGGAGGTGGTGGAAACTTATTATACGTCAATGTGGAGGGTACAAGGACTTCAGTATCGGTGTCCAGTGTTTTTCAGCCATATTTTATAGCCTCGAATCGCTCAATTCTCTGTTATTCACCGCCTCTCTCTGGAAATTCCCGCCTCCGCATCAACGATTCACCCGTTGAGATCCTGTAATATAAATATAGAATAAAACGCTGCGAATTTTTTTCCCCGAGTTCTGAAATCATCCAATTAATTTCACCGCGTTGGATCAGGTTTTGAATAAAGCGTACAGACCGGACTGAAAGTACGATAATTTAACCGATTTTTCGCCTACCGATGCATCGAGCCGCGGTCTTTCATTGTCCGCGAATCATACGTCTGCGGTTCAAAGTCCACAGAATCATATACCATTCGAAAATTCCTACGCTCTCTCTCTCTCCCTCTCTCTTTTTCTCTCTTTGTGAATATTGGAACACTCGTCGACGTCCAATTATTTTCCCCGGGGTCCGACTCGCCGCCTGCACCGGGTTATTTCCGCGACCTCGTTTTCTCTGATCATGAAAATAACAGGGGGTCACGCCCGCCTCCAGCAATAGAAAAAAATCAATCAGCGCATCTCGCTTTGACATTATTACCATCGCCTGTGTTATTATTAGACACACACTTGCAACTGCAGTGCTTCGTTGCAGCGGGAGAGAAAATTGCCGAGTCTTTGGTTAAGGGAATTAATGTGCAGGGCTGATCTAATCGTTCGCGAAATTCAATTAACCTCGGTTCTGGGTCGTGGCATTCCAGTGCGTTACGTCCTGTCAGAGATAAGGCAGGATCGAAAGGAAACAGTCCGGACAATTAAATCGGAAGGTTTGCCCGAAAACACAAATGAAAAACGCATTTAATCAATCACTCATTACCGAAATTTGGTCCCTATCTTTGTCCTCGATCTGACAGTGAGATCGAGTTACTCTCGAGTGATGTGCCGGTCAGTTTGTAAGATGATCTCGGAGTTCCTTAAAGACACACTAAAAGGTCTTGAATAACGTCGCTGCTCGAGCATCGCTGGCCATTTTAAGACAAACCGGAGTAACTATTTACAACAATTTTTTATTTTTTTTTTGTTTTCCGCAAGGTTTGCACGGACCGATTCAATTCCCCCGCTAGTCCTGAGATTCCTGATTTAACATCGATTAATCCCGCGTTGCTGTAACTCCATTTCCTTCCCGCAAGTATCGGATTTTTGCTCCGCTAATAATTTGCTCATAGTTTAGACGGCGAGCAATCAAACTCGCGACAGAGACAAACGGCGCGTTTGAATGTACCTCGGGATGTGAAATTTTGAGTACCGCAGGAGAAATGATGAATATTCTGCTGGATCTGAAAGCAGCCAGAAGTCACAAGATTTTCCTCTTAGCCTCCGGTATTGACATTCATGTATTCAAAAATGCGACCCCGCAGGATTTGCCCTTGAATAGATTTGCCGGAGGGCGAATTTCTTCGATGCAGTAAAGGGTCAATGACTCAGCGATAATATGTAATTGCATGAGAAGTCGGCGTAAGCTTACGAAGCTGGAGACAGTTGCGACGAGGATTTGTCTGGAGGTTTTTTTTCACCTTCTACGAGTCTTTCTAGTAATTGGAACGCGAGTGATTTCAGACATGCTGGAAAACAGAAAGATTCTACGTCAACGTTTGGGGAGAAAATCTTCGATACAAGTCTCTTGAAAAATCTCTGCAAACGATATTCCAATTTCACTACAAGAAACTCTACTCTTCAGTCAAGAAGCTTGAGTTTCGTGTTCTTCTAAGCTTATAACAGGGAAATTGTTCCATCAGACCATCGCTCTTGAAGTCGAAATTTATGGCTCAACTCTTGTTTCTGGTGCTTAAGACGGCAATATTCCCCCACATTTCTTTATAAGTCGTAACTCTACACTTATAAGCATCGACCGCCGACAAAATGGTGTTTAATAAATTTTTTTCTTCAGAGGCGTTGTACGTAAGGTACATTTTGTCTCAAAACAAGAAAATAGATCATGGGACGAGATCGAATAACTGCGAAGCTTGGTAGAGGGACGCGGGATTAATTCCCGCTGGTAATCTTTTCGTGATTCTCTTGGTCGAGTATAATTCAGCAGGTAATCCGGGCCAATAAGGAACAGTTCGATTTTCTCAAAAGTAGCACCCGCTTGTCAAGGTAAATTAGGAGCAACTAACACCGACGCGAATTAGATTTTTAACGCGTTCAGTCTCAGCGGACTCTGAAAGAGCGGAAGTTCGGTAATGCGAATGTTCAGTGACGCTCTGTTACAAGAAAATTAAATTTATCACGCAGCAAAGCGGATCTCTGAAAGGGAGAGACATTCGCACAAGGAATTGTTCGCCGCAAACAGACGGCAGAACTGGGTCGCTCTTTGTGCGGCTGAACAAGATTCCGTGCTAATTTACTACTCCTCTATAGATGCAAGTGAAAATTTAATTTCCTCGGAAGCATATCGGCTGGTCTCAGGACGAGAGAAGTGACGTAATCATGCCCTATGCGCCAAAAGACCATTTCTTTCTTTCCTTACTCCCGACGCAGATAATTGTCGCCTCTCGCTAAACACGAGGGTAAAACAATAAGTCTCGGACGACGTCGTACGTTATTGCCGATTTACCACAAAGTCCATCGATTGCGATGGTACGAACACATCGACGTTATAATGTGCAAGGCGTATGTTACTGCAGGGTGGTATGATCGAACGGAAATTGGCCAGTTCCACCTGATTTACGACTGCAACTTCGTGGCGGCCATGGGACCTCCAGGTGGTGGACGTAACCCGGTGACGACGCGTCTGACCCGCCACCTTCACCACCTCGCCTTCACAGAAATGGAGGACGATGTCAAGGTAAAGTTGTAGGAAAGCCCCGCGAGGTACGTAAACGCCTCGTTTCCACCCCCGAGTACCGTCGCGGTATTTTCCTCTGCCTAGGTGTGTCGTTTTCATAGAATTATCTGCGTCGTTTCCACCGGCTGTAACAGCAGCGGGGTGCTTTAGGTCTGGAATGAAGACAGGGATTTTCCCCCGGGGAAAGAAGTTCCTCACGTATCGCGGCCTAGACCGAGGCCCGATCTCGCTCCTTCGTCCTTGCAGCTTTCTGTTTGCTTCTGGTAGTTAACTCCCACGCAATTAGCCCTCGTAACTTACCCCGTAACTATCAGTAATTTTACATCCTTTCGAGCTCCGAGCCGGAGGGTGCTTCTCGTGTAAACGACGTAATCGTCTATTCGCTGCACTCCCGCTGTTTTCCTTGTACCGATGCTCCTGCTATTTCCCCCCCCTCTTAGCACTTTCATTCCGCGACGCCATCCTGCAGTGGAAAAGTCCGCTCACCTCAGTAATTGCACACTTCCAAGTAACCGTGCATCCGGTGGAGGCATGGCTGCTGTGTACAATGGCCGTAGGTTCAATATTCAACAGCTGCGAATATCGCCTTTAGGATTACATGTATTCTTTCGTTTCCTTTCTCCTGTTGTGTTTTGGTCCAGTTGTTGAAAGTCGTGATTGGCTGCAGAGTCGATAAGAAGAATTGATAATTCCGTAGACCCTTGGTGACTAATAACACATTTTTCCATTCATCTAGAAAAACATTTTTGGCACGATTCTAAATTCTTGGCTCGTAAGGACGGAGGATCTACAAGAACTGTTGGATGTTACGGTGACCGCGACTCTCCATGTATATAATATTATCATATCTGAGCTGCTTCCCACACCCGACAAGTCTCACTATACCTTCAACCTCAGGGATTTGAGCAAAGTGTTTCAAGGAATTTTGATGGCCAACCCGGATAAAATACTGGTAAGCGATTTATTGCTAGAAACCAGTCAAGAGGGAGTTTCGCGAGTTTAAGTTTTATTGCTCGTAGTTAAATTTTCAACGTCTCCTTGATTCCTTATCGCAACGTGAATTTTAAACTTTTTGGCCGAGCGAGGTACGTGGAATAATGTAGATTTATCAAATTTTTTTTTCTCTCGTTTCACAAGCTACGAACATTACCAGCTCTCTCGATAACGTTATATCTGTTTGTGCAGG
Source organism: Neodiprion lecontei (assembly GCF_021901455.1). Taxonomy (NCBI): domain Eukaryota; kingdom Metazoa; phylum Arthropoda; class Insecta; order Hymenoptera; family Diprionidae; genus Neodiprion; species Neodiprion lecontei. The sequence continues at coordinate 5,681,994 of NC_060265.1, forward strand.
AGATATAATCTGTCGAGAAATTATCAGCAACAAAGTGCGATAAATGTTCTGTTCGAGTAGAAAGCAAAAAGAAAAATGTCAAACGTATCTTTCAAATGGATTGATAAATTGGTCGAACTTTAGTCAAAACCCGTGCAAGAGATCACTTGTCACAGAGGTTATTGTCAATGAAATTTATCCTTTCACTTTGTCACGACGAACTGAAGTTTCTTTCCGGGGGCGGAAGAAGAAACTTTTTTTTTCGATGAAAAATAACTTTTACGTTCGGATCTGCCGGTTTTACTTTCGGCTTTAAGCACTGTTCAGCGCAAACTTTAGTGTCGAATGTATAATACAGTAATTTGGTAATTAAATTTCTTAGGTATAATGACGCACTCCGTTCCTGATCTTTCCTCACTGGAATTTCATTAAAATCTGAGGTAATTTCGTGTTCATTATAATTGTTTCATCAGAGAGTGGAAGAATTTATGACGCTGTGGTATCACGAGAATATTCGAGTCTTCAGCGATCGGCTGGTGAACGACACGGATCGAGCCTGGTTTGACAACCTGCTCAGACAGATACTGGAGAAACGGTTTAACTGTGATACGGATAAAGTTATCGGCAATGGAATTTTACTGTACGGAGATTTCATAGATTCCTTCGGTCAGTACGTCAAAGTAACCAGCATGGCTAAGGTAAAGCACAAACGATTTCGGCGTTATCAAATCGAAACCATAAAAAGCTATGGAAATATCTACGTCACTCGCCACTCGGTATCGCAAGTTTCGTAATTTTTTTACCGCTAGCTGGAACAAGTTCTTCTGAACACTCTCGAGGAGTTCAACATAGCAACGACATCGCCGATGAAGTTGGTTTTCTTCGAGGATGCAATGGGGCACATATGTCGAATAGCGCGTATCCTGCGCCAGCCAAGGGGAAACGCTCTGCTACTGGGAATGGGTGGCTCAGGTTCCTTCCTTTTCCCCGTTGAACGTATCCAGTCTTTTTCTCATCGATTATTCTCTTTACGGTGAAACGTTTTTTCCCCCAGGTCGCGCGAGCCTTACGAAACTGTCCTCGTTTATAATGGAGTACGACTGTTTTCAAATCGAACTCAGTAAGGCCTACGGCAACAACGAATGGCGGGAGGACATCAAGACTATGATGCTGAAGGCCGGGACGAAGCGACATACCATAGTTTTCCTGTTCTCGGATAGTCAAGTTAGTATCGCGGCTCGTCGAACGAAGGAAAAAGGAAAAAGTGGAGCGGCCGTCTTCTATTCGTCATTCATCCTGCTTCCATTTCTTTATACTCCATTCGAGTCCCCGCGTCTCGGTGGATATCATTGATCACTGAACGGAGTGGTCTCACGGTGGCAAATAGATTTTTTCGTAATAGAATAGTCCCGAAGACGTATCGCGATCGTTTTTCTCCCATACAACGTTGCATTTCTCATTCGACTCCGTTTAACACGCGACTATAAGAATGCCGGAATGCTTTTGCTAGAATGGAATTTTTTGCCAACTAGATAAAGAACGACTCCTTCCTCGAGGACTTGAATAACATACTGAACTCCGGTGACATTCCAAATATCTACGCGCCGGAGGAACTCGATATAATATACCAAGTTATGCGTGTCCCGACCCAGGAGGCAGGCTTACCTTTGACCAAGAGCAACCTTTTCTCAGCATATCTCAAGACAGTTCGCAGTAATCTTCATACCGTAGTCACTATGAGGTACGCTTTAAGCCGGGTACTTCCTCCTTCCTTCTTGTCGAATTTCTCGTTGTCTGGCAATGTTTGCTGAAATTTCCTTACTAATCCCCCAGTCCACTCGGTGAAATATTTCGGGCTCGATTGAGGCAGTTCCCGGCCCTAGTCAACTGCTGCACCATCGACTGGTTCAGCGCCTGGCCTTCGACGGCGCTTGAGGTGGGTTATTGCGTCAACTCCAAGGGCTCAGAAGCTTACCCGACAGTCGTCTCACCGTATATTCTGAGCCCAGCTCCGTGAATATAACGAGCAAAGCACCGTGACTGTAACACCTGCGTCATCTTGTCCGATTTATGTTACTTAACCACGGCATCGATCATTCGCAGAGCGTAGCGCTGCAGTACCTTAGCGAAATCGACGACACCAGCATCTCGGGAAGCGCGCTTCCGTATATCGTGAAGACATGCCAATTCATGCATTCCAGTGTCATACAGGCCAGTGCTGACTTCTTGCAGGTGAGCGAATCGTATTCGATGATCCATTGGAATCTTGTAAAATGTTTCTCCTTCTATACGTTCACGTTTAGGAATTATCTCGGCACAACTACGTGACGCCCACTTCGTACTTGGAGTTACTATCGAGCTACACAGTCCTGGTTAAGCAAAAGAAGGAAGACCTCTTCACGCGGGTGAATCGTCTGTCATTGGGTGATTGGACTCTTTTAGCTTCATCAATGTCAATTATCGTAAATCCTACAGTACGGCTTGTCTTTTCCTTCTTCACCATACTTTTTGCAGTTATCAAACATCTGTCCTCTGCCAAATTATCGTCTCAGACGTTTAATAATATATAGGTAGGAGGGGTGAACGGTCTTGAGAGTCTGGCGGCGCCTTGAATCACCTTCGTTTATCAAATTAGGCGTTAAACACCCATAGATCGGGTCCAAGTATGTCTCCGTTCCGCTGTAATTTCATTCATTTTCTACCGACGGAAAGTTTTCCATTAATTTTGACATCACCGATTTTCACCCCATCAAACGAGACAGATATATAAATTCCAGACTAGTCTGCTTGTCTCGTGTTTGCGGATCGGGACAATCGGTGTATCTGCGTCGGTGGATGAGAGAGGAGGCACACCCGCTAACGTCGTCGTCAGTCGTTTAACGCTAAAAGTCTTGGCTGGATTCCAGAACGTGGATCAAATACGAGCCTAACGTCATCTCATTGACCCTTTTAGACGACGAAAGGAGGGAAAAGTGCTCCCCCCCTCTTGCTAGCCTCCGACGATGCGACGGAACGCGACCACCCGTGCCCGTCAGGTCTTTGACGAACAGCTGGATTCTTCGGGACATTTAGAAGACACCGACAGAAGCCGCGTTAACAAATGAAAGTGAAATATTAAATCACGGCCGTCTTTTAGGGTTTTTGGTGCTGACCAAATCACGATGACCAGAAAACGACGAACGTTGCGTAACTCGGTCATGGTCCATTCGAGTGTGTCAAACCTTTTAAGAAAAGGGAGACTAGGGCACCGGTTTGTTTGGACTTAGTATTTCTGTCTCGACTTAGGTTTCATTGTCATTTCTCTATTCTTGACCAGCAACGATTTATCCTCGCTACGAGATCTCCACTCTTTCCGAATACATAATAATTTGCGGTGCGATTTGTTTGGATTAAGGCTTTCGAGTCCCTCGCGTTTAAGTCGTCGAAGCTTTTCACTTTGAAACCGGTGGCACTTGCCAGTGGGTATTTTTCATCATACAAAGGCTGCCTTTTCTCATTCCTAAAAATGTTGGGTTTTCAAGTTCACCGCCTACGCGGAAATTCTGGCAATCGATTATGCGGCGCGGAATGATTTTTCATAGATCCAAATCGATCCTGTGTAACACGCGGTTTCATGATCTACGTTTTCTGTCAACGATACGTCCGATTTACGCGTTCATCTTTTGGCGCGAAGTGTTTCTGTAAATTCCCTTACACTATCTTGTTGGCTCAAATGAGTTACGCTGAGAGATGTAGTTCTATCGATTATTCTCACACCCGGTATACCGCACGTGCCTTGATTGTATACAATATCTCGTCAGGCCCTGTATTCCCCGTTCAAAGCTTGCGGAATCAGTGGCACGCAGACCCTGCTCTACAACCGACTTGATAAACGTGTTCCTTGGAAAATTCACTTGTACCGCTCTCCGTCATAATCAATCAGCATAGATTTGCGTTCACTCCATCTATGATAATCTCACCCCTACAGGCTTTGCCTGCCTGCCTATGTATTTGGAGAGCTTTAATTGTCCGTGTTTTCTTAGTCGTTCCGGTTTCCCTCGGCGCTAAGCTCATTTAATCTGATCGCCCTTTTCCGCTCTCAGGACTTGACAAGTTGGCGTCGACCCAAGTCGAGGTGCAGGAAATGCAAACGATCCTCACTGGGATGAAGCCTGAACTCGAAAAAGCCAGCGCCGCGACTGCCGCAATGATAAAAAGGATAACCGCAGATACGGTTAAGTGCGGGGACAACCCGAATCGGATTTCGCCGATCAAGTAATCCCGAGCTTACACTTATCTTGGTATCTATTACAGATTGAGGCGGAGAAAACGAAGCTTTTGGCCTTAGAGCAGGAGAAAGAAGCATCCCGCGTCAAGGAGAAATGCGAGGCGATCAAGGAAGAGGCCGAGACCGATCTGAGTGAGACTTCCTCAGTTTTTTATCTGACAACGAAATACTTCACTTTAAATTTTGGCCGAGTCCTTGGAATTTTACAGCCTGGCGCTATTTCTTGTACAGAATAGATATGCGGGATAACGCTTTTGCCGGATATTTTTAGGCGAAGCTAGACCGATGCTCGAGGAGGCCGAGGCGAGCTTAAAAGCCTTGAACAAGGGGGACATAACGGAAGTGAAAGCCATGAAGCGACCGCCGGTGGGCGTGGTCCTGGTCATCGAGGCGATCTGCATAATAAAGGACGTCAAACCGCTCAAAGTTTGTTCGGGCGCTCGATAATCTAGCTTGGATGTATCCGCTATCCCCGTAAAAAATTTCAATGATAACAGTGAAACATTTTTTCATAAATTTTCAAAGCTGCCCGGAAAAATGCCCGGTGAAAAGGTAATGGACTATTGGACGCCGGGTATTCAGATGCTCGCCGACGCTGGGCACTTCTTAAACTCCCTTGCGAACTTCAACAAGGAGGACATAACCGCGGATATGATAAAAAAGCTCCAGCCGTACGTTGAAAATCCAGCTTTCGAACCGCAGCAGGTGATCCAGGTCTCCCGAGCTTGTCATTCCCTCTGTCTATGGGTCCATGCCATGTACAATTACTACTTCGTCAACTTGAAAGTCGCCCCGAAGATGGAGGCGCTCGCCCGGGCCGACGAGGCCCTCGGCGAGACTAAGAAGACGTTGGCAGCCGCTATGGAGAAGCTAAGAGAGGTTGAAGAGGGCATTGAGAACCTACAGCAGTTGCTCAAGGTCGCCGATGACAAGAAGGCCGTCCTCGAGAACGAGAAACAGATATGCGAGGATAGGATGCTCCGAGCTGTTCGCCTCGTCGCCGGTCTCGGCGACGAACAAAAACGCTGGATCTCAACCGTCGCCAGCATAAAGATTGCCCTTCGGAATGTAACCGGCGACATACTTCTGTCCGCCGGTAAGCCGTGAACCGATAGCTGCAAAATTAAAAAGCACAAGCGATGACGGATTGCGCTTTTACTTGTCAGGCGCTGTCGCGTATTTGACACCATTCACCGACACTTATCGAGAGCGGCTTCTGGGCTTGTGGTACTCGGTGCTGGGTGAGGGTGTTCCTCACACAGATGGTTGCACGCCTGTAACTACGCTCGGAAATCCTGTCGAGATTCGGAAGTGGCAGATCGATGGACTCCCCCGCGACGCTTTCTCAGTGGAGAACGCGGTGTTGGTTATGAATTCTAAACGCTGGCCACTTTTCATCGATCCCCAGGGTCAGGCAAACAAGTGGATAAGGAACATGGTGAGAGTAACGATTGAGATTTTTTTTTCCAGGAAGGAATGCAGCTGGACGATTACTTCAAAATTTTTATTATTTTGTTTTTGACTCACCGTAGGGAAAAATCGGCTTGTCTGTGGTGAAGATGAGCGACATGGATCTCATACGGGTTTTGGAAGGGTGTGTTCGATTCGGAAAGAGCTGCTTGATAGAGAATGTCGGAACGTCGTTGGAGGCGGCGTTAGATCCGATCCTGAAGAATGCGTTGTTCAAGCAGGGGGGCCAAATGGTCGTCAAGTTGGGTGACAGCGTCATTCCGTACAACAGTGATTTCCGACTTTACATGACGACGAAATTGACGAATCCCCATTATACCCCGGAAGTTGCGATCAAGGTGCTACTAGTCAACTTTACTCTTACTGCCAGGTGAAGCGGTGGAACGTTTGATATTGAGTTTGCGGAACTCGCCGTGATTTGAAATCGATTGAGAATTTCTCTTCACACAGCGGTCTGTCGGATCAGATGCTTGCTCTTGTGGCGATGCAGGAACGACCTGATCTCGAGGAGGCACGAGGCGCTCTCGTTATTGCCAGTGCGGAGATGAAGCAGGATTTGAAGGAAATCGAAGACCGCATACTTTATCGACTCTCGATTTCTGAAGGCTCTGCCGTTGATGACAACGACCTCATCGTTACGCTGGAGGCGTCCAAGATCAAAAGTGAGGAGATAAAGGTCGATCTTCCCTCTTCCTTTGTCGTTTGTTTATTCCATCTTACCATGCCACGTCTTCAATGTAAAAGCGAAAAAGGCTTTACGCCTATTGGCTAACTTTGACGCGATCTTCAAAGAGAAATTCACCGACTTGTTAAACCAAAAGTTTGCAAAAAGCATTCCTTTACCCATCCCTTTCTTTTCTTCTTTTTCATACCGAACAGGAGAAAGTCGAGAAAGCTGAGATAACTCAGGCAGAAATAGACACCACCAGGAGCATGTACATTCCGGTCGCCAATCGTGCTCGTATTTTGTTCTTCTGTCTGTCTGACTTGCAGTACGTCGACAACATGTATCAGTATTCGCTCGAGTGGTTCGTAAACATATTCATCGCGAGCATGACAGCTACGGATATAAGCAGTTAGTCGCATAGTAGATAGTTTACAGGATATTTAACGCGTATTGAAATATCGCACCCTTAAAGAGTCTGTCGATTCTAGGTGACATCCAGGTGCGAATTTCGACCATCAATATCCATTTCACTTTCAATTTGTTCTCCAACGTTTGCCGAAGCCTCTTCGAGCAACACAAACTGCACTTTGCATTCCTGGTATGCGTGAGGCTCAAAATAGATCAGAATCTCATCGACCCAACCGAGTGGAGATTCTTGCTCTCTGGCGCTACGCCGTCGCAGGTTGGTACCGAAAAGCGTAATTGAAAACACTCGAAACGCCGGAACATGTTCGATTTGAAATAAAGACTTTTCGAGTCAATATCTTGATAGCATCGGTTGTTTCCAGCTGTTGCCAAATCCATCGCCAGACTGGATATCGCTACGTTGTTGGAGGGAAATCCAATCGTTGCAAACACTGCCCAAGTTCAACAACTTCGTAGATTCGTTCGTGAAATTGATGCCACAATTCAAGACCGTATTCGACGCTCAGGAGCCGCAGACGTGAGTGGCATGCCCAAGTGCCCGGACTAAATCACTAAGATTTTGAATTGCTTCGTGCCTTCCCGCAGGGTTCCGTTTCCCCAGCCGTGGAGAGACTCCCTTGACGACTTCCAGAAAATGCTGGTTCTGAAATGCCTGCGACCAGGAAAGCTCACCAACGCCATGCAAATGTACATTGCGAAGTTCCTCGGCGCCCGTTTCGTCGAGCCCCAGACTACCGAGGTCTCCGCCATGTACCAGGACTCTGAGCCGACGACACCGCTAATTTTCGTCCTTTCAACCGGTACCGACCCGGCTGCGGATCTCTACAAATTCGCGGACAGATTGAAAATGGGGAAAAAGTTGTACTCGATATCACTCGGTCAGGGCCAAGGGCCCAGGGCGGAGTTGATGCTGAAGCAGTCAACCGAAGTTGGGAACTGGCTCTTCTTTCAAGTGAGACGCGGATGACCTCATTGTACGATTCCTTTGACCAATTCGTGCTCTGAATTATTCGATACAGAATTGCCACCTCGCGCCCAGCTGGATGCCCAGACTCGAGACCCTCGTGGACGAGCTTTCTCCCGAGAGTACGCACCGTGACTTTCGATTATGGCTCACTTCCTTGCCCTGCGCTCATTTTCCAGTCAGCATTCTGCAGAACTGTAGCAAAATCACCGTCGAACCACCCCGAGGCGTCAAGGTTGTAACCCATTGCTGATTCATTGGTGATTCCGGAGCAATCGTTGGATTGATTTTAGGCGAACATGCTGCGCGCCTACCTCACTCAAGTCATGGAACTGGAAGATCACCTCAACCTTGAAGAATCGAAGATACCCGATTTCAAGTACATGCTGTTCGCGCTCTGTATGTTTCACGGCACTCTCCTCGAGAGACGGAAATTCGGTCCTCTGGGCTTCAACATCCCCTACGAGTTCACAAACGGAGATCTCACCATCTGCATATCCCAGCTCCGCATGTTCCTCGCCGAGTATTCGGACCTGCCGTTCAAGGTATCAATCGGCTAGCCTGATTTCACTCGATGATGTCGTCATTTCCCGATCGCGTTCCGTTTTAGGTGCTCACTTACACCGCCGGCCACATCAATTACGGGGGCAGAATAACGGACGACTGGGATCGGCGATGCGTGTTGACCATTCTGGAGGATTATTACAGGAAAGAAGTTGCCTCGCCGACTTACGAGTTCGACGCCAAGGGCTTTTATCATCAGGTAGGTGGATCGGGGTTGGGCGATGCGCTATTAGATCATTGTTCCAACTCATCCACCTTCGTTTCCGTAGCTTCCAGGCGACACCCCGTTTGCCGATTACGTAACGTACATAAAAACTTTCCCCCTAAACGACGATCCGTCCCTGTTCGGGCTCCACGAAAACGCGGACATCAGCTACGCCCAGGCGGAGACTTTCGCGTGTCTCGATACTCTCCTGGCACTCCAGCCGAAAGAAGTGGGTGGCTCCGCAGCGAGCAGCACGGAGGACGTTTCCTCCAAACGAGCTAGGGATATTTTGGAAGAGCTTCCCCCCCTCTTTAACCTCCACGATTTTTATGAAAAGTATAATGATGCCTCTGCGCTGTACGGTTTTGGTATAAAGAAATCGCGCTTTTCAAACAGCTGACGTTTATTCAGGTATCCGGTCCTCTACGAGGAGTCTCTTAACACCGTTCTCTACCAAGAAGCGAAACGGTACAACGGTCTACTACAGGAGTTAATCGTGTCCTTGAACGACCTTCTCAAAGCGCTCAGAGGACTCGTCGTGATGTCGGAAAGGTTGGAGACCATGTCGGGCAGCCTCTTCAACAATAAGGTGCCAAAGATCTGGGCGGATAAGGGTTACCCATCCCTCAAGCCTCTCGGTACGCACCTCACTCGCCCTATTTGTGACTCTTCTTTTACCCATGTGAAAACCTTAAATTTACCAAAGGTGCCTGGGTCATCGATCTAAAAGAGAGGATAAAGTTCATCATGGAATGGTACAACAGGGGAATTCCCCCAGCTTTTTGGATATCTGGGTTTTACTTTCCTCAGGCATTCCTGACTGGAACCCTGCAGAATTTTGCTCGCAGATACGCTATCTCCATCGACGCGATCGACTTCGGCTTTGTGGTGCGTTTTTCTCTACCTTTCCCTTGACAGCAGCACTTTTTATCGTTTGCGCACCTTTTCACAATGGCGGTCCTAGATCTAGGATAACAGTAACGCGGTCTATTCATCTATTTACTTCCCTACATTCATTACGTCCAAAGGTCCTGTCCAGTAAACCGAAACAAAAACCAAAAGACGGATGCGCCATTTACGGACTATTCCTCGAAGGCTGTCGATGGGGTGACACAGCCCTAGCGGAATCATTACCCAAGGAACTTTATACCGGTACTGTTGTCACATTTCGACCTGTAATTTTTTAATCTCATCAATATCAACAGTTCATGAGCAAAACTGTTAAGCAATGACTACCAATCATCATTCACGATTATATCTGTTGCTCTTATTTTTGTCTTGCGATTCTTCCGCACTCTAGATATGCCCACGATAATGCTGATCCCCGAGGAAAATCACCAACACCCTGATCGAGGAGTCTACGATTGTCCAGTCTACAAAACTATGACTCGAGCTGGGACCCTGAGTACCACAGGACATTCGACTAACTTTGTACTGTCCATAGAAGTGCCTAGCCTAAGACCTCAAGCTCACTGGATAAAACGAGGAGTCGCCCTGCTCTGCGCACTCGACTATTGAGGGTGGAAATCCTCCGTCACTCCTATCGCTTAAGAGTTTCAGTTGAGTGAAAAAACTTTCCACTCAGATTCTTTGTCGGGTGTTACTTTTGTTCTCAAGTTTCTGTACACCCCAAAAATAGGATTAAAAGACTCTCGTACCATTAGCGTAACTCAATAAAACTCGTATTTAAAACTGAAATTTTACCTACCGGTAAATATTCAGCCACTTGTAACGCAGACAACAATTTCCCGGCAAAGAACAAACGCCTCAACATTTCGCTGTTATGTAACGATTCCATCGTTCCTCGTTACTTTAGGCACACAATACCCGGTGCTTCTACGCTTTATGTGTTTACCCCGAAGAACCGAAATCCGGAGCAGCTTATTCAGCGTGAAATTCTCGCGCCTCGGCTGAAGTTTGGTTCATATTTGGCTGTTTCGCACAAGAAGTTCAGTGACACACGTATACACAGCCTTATTAGAATTCGGTACAACCACGGTGTTACGTTGCTCGCGTCGTTACCAATTACAATTAAGCTACCAGGGATCGGGATAGTTGTTAAGATCGTGTAGGCGTAGATATCACGACGCTTCTCGGTGCGTATCAGCAGCCAAGAAAAATCGATGGGAAAACTTCGACCCTCGCGTTAATTGTATTGAGCGTTAATTTTCCCTTCCTGAATATTGTCAAAGGCTAGTGTAAGCGGATCGAAGAGACTACTCTACGCGTGGTTGAAGTTTATTGCGGCAACCTTCACCTGAAATTGTCTCAAATTAGATTGAATCGCCTGAAATTGCCGGGAATCATCGACGAGGCGCAGGCTTACCGAAGCGAATCAAAAGAGAAAAAGTGAGCAATTTTATCTTCAGGGTGTTTACCTGCAGGACTTTCGTTAATTACAGCCGCTGACACTGTTTCACGGTAAATATTTACCCTCGGGTGACACAGATACGCGCCTTGTTAATCCCTGAATTTATTCTCTGCTCCGATGAATATTAACGCTATTTTCCAATGTAGGTTGCCCGCAAGCTGATCGTGAGGCAATCAACAAGAGGTACATACGAGTTATCTAGTCATCTGCCCGCCTAGTGACAAGGTCGCCGCGTAACTTGGTAGATTAGCTGATCGGGGAAGAAATATATAATGCGAAAAGTTGAACACGTCTCTCTGTGGGGGTAAAATTGAAATTTGTAGAAAAGCAGGAAGAGGGAAACGGCGATGAGAATACAGCGGCAATATTTGAGCCGTAGAAACGGGGTGGGTTCAAATATTCGCTCCAGATTATGAATAGATGAAGCGATCTCCGAAAACGCTAGGCATACCTTCACCGCTGCAGACGCAAGGTAAATAGGGGATAAAAAAATTTAGGCATGGAGCCATGGTGATGGGGGCGAGTAAAAGAGAAGGGGATCGGTTGTCCTTCGTCTGTCCTCAGTCTGTTCTTTGTTTGCCATGCATTGTGCCCCACAACATGCGACATATTACCGTTAACCATATCATATCGCATGGAAAAGAGACTGCTTTCTTTTCTTAGTAGGCTACTTCTGCGATCACAGGTTTCTCCCACGCTGAACTGATTTCCAATGGGATAGACAGGTTAACTTGATCAACGACGGAAGAAGCGAGAATTCAGCACCCTTCCAAAAATTCGTTTATCGAACCCTTAACCCCCGCGGACTCTTGAGGAATCGATGCTCAAATCGCGGTCCCACGGTAGCCCCAACTAATGGCGAACAATTCCCATCTTGATCGACGCCCATTGATTATCGCTGCACGTTTCTCTCATTGCAGACATCATTTCCAACGAAAATTCGAAACTCTGAGGTTTCAAACTGCAACAATTAAACGAGCAATTAGATCTCACGTCGTCGTGTTTTTTTTTTCTTTCTTTAACAGAAAACAAAACGAATTCTATCGCACGTACCAATCACACGGTACTCACTCCCTCTCTCTTTTTCTCTTATTCCTAAGTCAAATGTCGTTTCGACCTGTTTCAATCATCCTGACTGGTCAAGCGGCAAATCGTGGGCCGGAGCTTCTTGAAACTGCAATTTATCCGGCAATCTGCTCGTCCGCTTGTCTCCAGCGATGTTCAACAGATCAATGTCCATGAAAAACTGGTAATACGATTGGTTTCAGGCTAGAATAATCCAAGGTAGACTACGGGGTAGACTCTCTATAATGTACTACACGTCTGTGAATGCAGGCACATCAAGCAGGGCCGCAGTTGGGATTGGTAATGAACAAAATATGTCTATGAAGAGTCTCACTTGTCGTTGGATGATTGTACCAGTGGTATGTGATAGCAGCTGGGGGTGGAGGCAGACGGTGTCGCGGAATCTAATCATCAGAAGAAAATCGATTAGGTTCAATTACCGAAATACCTAGCAAGACGGGGGGGACTGGCCTCAACTTCTATAACTCCTACTACCAAGAACAATGGATACCTTGTGAATGCTGGGATATGTTGACTAACGCATCCCTCGACCATGGTGAAAATTAGCCGCCGAATGTAAAGTTGGTCAAAGTGGATAATAGCAAGGATCATTTTGCGAGTCAAGAGCTTGGAAAATTTATCAACGCTTTTGACGGCGTAGTTACCTTGTCGAACAATTGTGTCACGGTCGCCACTGAAGTGTTCAAAGTGCGTGTAAACTGCTCGTGACCAGCCGAGCGTGGATACCAATAAGGTCAATTGATCGGGTGATTGGCTGGTCGCTAATCAAACGCTCGTAGCAACGGGCGGTGCGTATCTTCGAGTACAGGCACAACTCAGCGACGCATCGATTCAATTAGTCTCCCTTATTTTCATCCCATTCTTCCACCCCCTCAACTTTCTGCTCATTGTGAAGACACTGAGACGGGTATCTCCCACCCTCCCGCCCTTCCGTCTTCCTCTTTCAACCTGTTATTTCGTTAGTAACATCATCTCCACGTTGCTAAGGTCTCAACCTCGAGTGTGGTCACACAATTTTTATAACTTTTATTTGCTTGTTTCTTTTTTTTTTACGAACGGGAAACGCTGGATTTAATACTGCTCCTGTATCACGGGACGGATCTTCACCTGTATGGGTATGCATAACTGAAGTAATTTGTCTCCGCGCATAGCGAGTTGTTTAATCTCGCCCTCCTTGAGGACGTTGTACATCCGTTGTTTAAATAGATAGCTGAAGCGAGATTAGAATCAGGAACATCTGCCACCTAATTCATCCTTGAAAATTAAGGCTCGTCACATTTAGCAAAAGCCGGCAAGATTTATAGAAACAGTTTAATCAGAATTTTACTCTCTGCAACTTCTTAGAAGCTGGTCTCATCGCGCGATGAGTCGTTGGTTTGAATTTTTTTTTGCGCGTGACCGAGATTAGATGCGAATGCCGTACAGCTTGCTCTACACAAGATTATGTATCAAAATAATTTCGATTAAATTTTGTTACGGTGGATCGCAAAATGAACTCTGCAGCAGAGTATTTTTTGGTGTAATTTTTGCAAACCACGTGCCCGGGATAGATGATGGCTCTCGGCGTACGTGCTGAAAGTGTTCGTCTGGCATCCAGTCTGTTATATTCTTCTTTTTTTTTCACAGTCTTAAATCACGAGCCACCCTAGATGGGTGAATCGTGATGGGGACGGATAATGGCGTGGATTACTTTACGCGAATGCTGATGTAGGAGGCGAAGAATTCGCGTCCTGGCTGGCTGACAGGTTGAATTTCTACGCCCGTTCCTCGGCATAAAATCTCGTGACGGAAAATTGTATTACCTGTCGATTTTCAAGCAGCTACACTTACGCTTGGCAGACGAAATATTGAATATCTATCTAGCTGAAGGGAATCTTGAATAGATGCGTACAAATTTTCGTCCAATCAACCGAACTTTGTCGTATTAACTTCGCTCCTTAACATCGTTCCATGATTAGATCCAGTTAGGAAATGGGTTACAATAAAAGTGGACAAGATGATTAGAGCTTCTTCTTCCGGCGTCGTTTTTTCGTGGTTGCCTGCTTCCAATTCACGTTTTTTCGTACCCTTAATTTTCTTCGTCGCCCAACGAAATGACTAACGTGATAACTTTTTTTTCGGGGTTAGCAAGCGAACTCCTGTGGATTCGAATCTGGATATACCAAAAAAAGGGTTTCTAACAGTTTCGAGCTTTGCTCTGTTTTCGGTGCGGTTGCTTATGGTTTCAAGTATCACAACGTTTGTTGATTGATTAGTAATGCACACGTTCACCAACAGGCTTCGATCTTAATTTCATATATCGTTCTCTTACAATGAAGGTATACCCGAGGTGTACGTCCTCGCCAGTTTTCTTCAATCTGTGACACAATGTAGTATATCAAAAAATTATGTCAATTATTATATAGAATGACACGTATTTTTTACATATGAATTCAGCCGTTCAAAGACCAATCCACCCCTAAGTTTTACCTCTAAGAACTGATTTCTCAGAATTTCTCGAGAATGAAATCAAATCTTTTGATGGAATCAATAGTACACTATTCCAGTTTTTATCCTTCAACCGATGAAATTAGCCCGTGAAACAAAACACGGGTCCTATATTTTGTCATATACTATACATATCAGAGAATAAAGAAAATCGGTGAGATACACCTCGTGTTCTTTCCTTGTTAATCCTTGGGGTTATTTCGCTCGAATTGCGCAGTTTCCGCTTGTCCAGTCCATGAACAGTTTTTCCAGTAGGTATCAAACCTGACACATATAAAGGAGAACAGAAAAGGATCGTTCAATTTTCATCTCGACATCCCTGCACATCCGGACATATGATTTCTCACTCAGTCCTAGAAAAATTCGCGATACTCTTGAATTATTGAGAAAACAAAACGCGCGAAGCTTGTGCAATCTAATTGAGGTGTCAAGATCCAAACCGTGGCCTGAAATTCATTTTATCAAAACAAAGCGTCGAAGGCCAGCATATGCGATGTGCGCATAATAAGGTTAAAATTCATAGACAAAGTTCAGTATTTTGATCATCAGGCAGAATTGATTTCCGTAATAAATTCACACTTTGCTAACAAGGCAACGGGCAGGCTCCCTCAATCAGATTACGAGCTATTATTCGGAATCACAAGAACCCGTGTCCTTTGTTCGTATAGAGTTGAACAGTGACAAAGTATTCTTCGGATATGAATTGGTAGATCGCCAAAAACCGTGACCCATTTTAGACGCACCCGTCACTCAAACTCGATCAATAGATCTGATGGAACTTCGACCTGTATTTGCAATCGGCGGGCCAACTGCGTAAACACACATAAGGGACCAAGGACTAAAATCATCAATAAGACAATTCAATTTGCAGCATTGCAGAATCGTTTAGCAAGAAACGGAATAATCGGTCATAACCAAGTTAGACCTGCTGAAATTATTTCAACGCTGTTATTGTTCTTTCGCCGAACTTTCACTTCCAGTTTCCCTAATTTATTACTCATTTTATTAATCATAAATTACAAGAAAACATCACTTCGTTCGAGCTGTGGGTATTAAAATAAAACGCGCCAACGATTTTTTCGGAATAAATAAGTTTTGGAGAGTTGAAAGGTAACGATTATTACAACCATAATTTAGTTAACACACGCAGACAAGCCGATCCATAAATGTTTCAGATATTCAAGCAGCAAAGATGAAAAATTAGGTTCATCGGTGCAATGTGAACCATGTATTGCTCGGTTGCCTGCGGTTAGGCGCTTAGCTGAGAAGAAAAATTTCGGAATATGCGCAAGAAAAAAATTGCCAGAAAGGAGTCTGGATTTCGATTCGGTTGTCACGCGTGATTCTGATTTATTTTTCAATGTTCAAGTTTTATTTGGGATGGTAATTTCCACGTCCGACTGTTTCCAGAGTTCAGAATCCTGAATATCCTAAGGCCGACAAGTTACCGTCAGTTTCCACTCGATGCTACGTGGGTTGCATGCGAAAAGGCGCACTGCAGAACCGTCGGCCCATGCGAGAGCAATCGCTTCGCTTACCCTCCGCCGTTTTGTGTACGCTAATACCCACCGATGGGAAATAAGCGATGTGGCCAAAAATTCAGCCCCGATCCAAACACTTCTCACGTAAAAAATGACGATGGCGCCGCATTCGCAAAATATTCCTCGATATTTCCGAGTGTGAAATTTGACAAGTACAGAAGTATATGGAGCACGTCGTTTACGGCTGGTAAGGAAAGTTTTCGTCAACGGAGCGCTTTTGAAATTTCTATTTCATTTTTCAGGGAACGAAAACGCAGGCAATTTATCGATTAAAAAAAGTATTTGAGTCTTTCGGTAAATATAATTCTATTTTAAATAACGTTTGCTTGTGACAAGTAAATTACCATTTGAAACAATTAAATTTCTGTCGAGGAATATTGGAAGAAATATTCGTTTGGGTCGAAATTGGGTCAGCCGATTGACAAGATAATTCAGTACAGTAGTCTTCGACTTGCATTATTCTTGGGATTATTTTAGTCAACTTGCGACAATTTTATGCTTTATGTCAATACGTCAGTAATGTAGTAAGTTCGAAAGGACAATGGTAAATTCAAACTCGATTACTGGTATCCTGTAAAAAAAATTACTCCTGTTTTAAAAAAATTTGATCAAACTGGCAAAAAACTTGCGTCAGCACAGCTCCAACTTGCAAAGCGTCCTGATTTTCGCCGATTAAATGATCGAAACTAATCATTCGGCGTTATTATCGCAAGGCTGACTCTCTGCCGCGGCATATGTAAGATAGGCATCTTGAGCTGCATATTCATAGTTTGATGGAATAGGGATTTGAAGGTAGGGGACCTTATCGTTGGGATCGGTTGGTGTTCGATGTCGCGCGCGTTACGTTGATTCGAAAAGGGCAAATCGGTAGGCATGCGGGGTGCGTTTCAAAGAAATAACTAGTAGCTATGCGCGAATAATGCGCGCATTTATATTCGCCCGACGAAGGGACGGGTAATGAGTGCAGGGGGCGAAGGGCGGCCGATGGTTGAACGTCACTTTGACACTTCTTGGAAAACTCGTAACCCTCTCCGTGTCCCTCTCCCGCCCCCGAACTCCGTCAGAGCCGACTAAGTCAAGTTCCTTAATTAAGGAATCCCCCCTCTGGCCCTTGCATCTCTCCCTATCGTATCCTCGCTCTCTCCCATCCTTCTTCCTTCCCTTATCCTAAACGGGAAAGCTGTAATGCGAGGCGGATAGTTCCGGTGTCGTTATGATTTTTATCAAACTTGCAAAATACGACGTTACGATCGTCGCTGCGGATGCAAATTTTTGACGTTGGTGAGAGAAGGGATTCGGGGAACGTTTTGCGGTGGCATCGTTACGACGAAATTCGAGCCACAGCCAGCGGTCTCTGGTATAAGGGAAAATTTCGTAACTCCGTCGTAAACCCAGCCAAGGATTTCGGGGTGAGCTTAGCGACTTGTAACTCCGTACCAGTTCCACCACCGCTGTTATATAACTGTATCGTATCTCGATGTCAAATTAACTCAGCTTTACGTTTATACGCTAGCAACAAGGATTTTCCAGGAGTTTGGTAGAACACGAAGGACATTCTCTTACAGCGTTGCCTCGAAATTGTACGCGACAAAAATTGTTTGCAATTCGATTAAACAAGACTATATTTTGCAGATCTGTTGACTCTGTCACGCTGTCAGCTGTGTTAAAGTTTAAAAATTTTCCCACACGTGAGAAACTCACGGCTTTTATTAATTCGTTAAAAGAGTGTGATATATAAGTATTGCAAATCGCAGATTTGGAGGAGGAGGAAATCGCAGATATTTTATTTTTTGTCCTACGGCCACGGGATGTAGACATTGAGTGAAAGACATCAGACGATTT
Organism: Neodiprion lecontei; assembly: GCF_021901455.1. NCBI lineage: Eukaryota > Metazoa > Arthropoda > Insecta > Hymenoptera > Diprionidae > Neodiprion > Neodiprion lecontei. The sequence continues at coordinate 5,699,863 of NC_060265.1, forward strand.
TTTTGAACGTAGGTACCTACTTTTATCATCAACAATATTTCATAGATTACATTTCGTATGATATGATTGAAGCCTTATCGGCGTTAGAAAAATGTTCAAACTCTTCGATAATCGGCGAGACGTCGTGTAATAAATATGGCACAACTACCTATAGTATATAGATGCGTATAAACTCGCAAAGAACTATTTTTCACTTCTTACAATTTTTCAACTATATTACTTTACAGCGGGAACAGATTTATCTGCGGGGGAACTTCGGTATAAGAAAAAGTCGAAGGATGTCGAAACAAACAATAATTCACTTTCGCCCGATTCATCCAAGTATCCTGCAAGTGCGTATACCGACAGTAATATTTAATCGTAAGCGTTCTCCCCGTAACAGGGTGTAATTCAATTATCAATCTTGTCCGAATCGGTGGAAGAAAACAACTTTCAACGTTGAAAATTTAATCGTCAATAGTTGAGCTTTTCTCTGGTTGTAAAACGCCTCTTCGATGTTCACTGATTCGCGCGCTTTTCCGCTCTCTCTGTCTCTCTCTCTCTCTCTACCTCTCTCTCTCTCGCTCCTTCGCTACGTCCCAGCTTCCGCCTGATCGCTCGCGTACATTTTGTTAAAACACATTTCGTTCGTTTCATTAATTTTAATGCCTCGCGCGTGAGCATTCTGTTCTGTTAATTTCTCTATAGTTTGTGCCACAGCGTGTGCGATGGGCAGTCATGCGCGTATGGCTTTGCAGGACCGGTTGATATTAATTAAAAATCAGAAACAGATGCGCCGGGACCAGCGTGGAAACGATCATAATTTTAATCCCCGTTCCGCAAACTACGACCGCCTTTACCGTAATTATCAAATAATATTCATTACACACAACTGCGTCACAGTAAAACCCGCACCCAGTTTTATAACTCCTGTAATATTGACGGTCTGTACACGGATCGCCGATGCGAACTTCCGGTCGGTCTAGTTCAATTCACCTTATCGGATACAACGGAAACTAATTGCTCGAGAACTAGGAAGCTTTATTTACTTTAGGCAGCTTACCAGGTTACGTTTGATTTAGTTCAAAATAATCAGTTCATTCAAATCATCCCATTTGTGATCGGATTTATTACAAAACTCTGTCTATAATGCATTGAAACCATTAAACACTGTGCTCGAATCAAGTTAACTTGCATGAAACAGATTGAAAGACCGATGAAAGTCGACACAACTTTTTCTCCCAAAATCAGATTTTCCACTACCAGTGAAAGTTCGTTGTACAAATTTCTGTCTCGAACGATGCACGCGAATAACGAGTAAGAGTAATATATTAAATTACAGTGGCGCATAACGTGATTTGTTATCGTCGAATAAACGGCAGAGGATAATTCGTTTAAATTCCTTCTCTCCGAGGCACGGTTTTATTCCCGCAAGTTGGAATAAATAAAATACGATCCGTCTTCGGTGAATTTCCCGGCTTACTAGGCATCTCCTGCAGCGGCAGTCAATGACCAGTGAATAATGGCCAGTAAACAAACGAGCTTGTCGGCTCGTATAGCTGCGGGTGCTGCTCGTAGAAGAGAACGGAGATGAGAAGGTCCCGGAGGATCTGGGCGAAGGTTCGCGCTCGTGGACCTCCCGCGTTACAAGGTACGTACGTAGGAACCGACGACGAGAGGGTGAAAAGCAGCGCAGCAGCTCAGCAGCTCCGGAAAAGACGGCTTGGCCTCTGCAACGACGGAAGGAACGCCCGGATGGCGCCCCGCCAGCGACGCTCCCCGTGTCTGCCTTAATATCCGCCACTAACGTTATTTCATAAAAGTATTACTATAAATTCAAACTCGCGTTATTTAAGCTCGGCGCTCCCGGTAGCGGCGCGGTCGCGCTGCTAGACGGACGATATATTACTGAGATAGAAGAAGCTGAAAAGGCGTGGAACCGGAGGGTATAACCTACTGCTACGCCCGCAAGGCGAACCTGTGAAAATTCCAAATTTACGCTGGATTATAATTCACAACCTCTCCACCTGCATATTATTTACGATTATCGCAATCCCACCGCGCTGAGAAAAGACTTTATTCACCGTTAACGAACCGTTATTGTTTGGATATGACGAAACGAATGTTCTGTTATTATTTTCCAATTTTAGTCAAGTCGAATAATGATTCATAGAAACTTGTTAACAGACGACAAATCGTACTTGGCTCAACTCAAATTTTTCACAACAATAACTAAACATTTACTCCGCCATAGCCAGATATCCGAACATACGTTTGTTACAAAGGTAAACAAACTATTTTCTCATTGCACGATTCAAATTTCCCTCCCTCCTCCCACCGCTGTTGTCCGCAGACTTTTACACGGATTTATTTCTCTCTGTAATAATTCACGTATACGTATCTACGTACTCAGAAGTATACGAAAATCATCCAAACTTGAAAGCTTTCAAGTTTTCTGATCCGAGATACCGTTTATTTGACTGAATTTCAAGTATATATTATATATATATACCTGTATGCGTACCGCATTTAGAATTTGGTACATTTTTTCGAACACCCGGTCGTAACAAATGTTATACAAATTTACGATGCAAGCTCGACTGTTACACACCAGAGCGAATTCCACGAAGAAATCAAATCCGTTACATTTCACCTACAATTATAATCCATTCTGCAAATATTCAAACGGTACGCCGATACACTACAAGTATATACGGAAACCGTTTACATATTGCATAATATTGAGGCTTACAGAGGAAGATGGAAAAATGTATTCACGTGGGTATGTATATAAAGCTATACACGTATAAGCGTATGAATATATTATATACGTACAGAGTATATACACGGAAATCCGTATTCAATCAAGTCGAAATCGTTTCTGAATTCACCGCAAAAGTTGAACGTTATTTTCCCCCGTCGGTTCATTGTGATTGCGAATTGTGAATGGTGACGGCGTCTGCGACCGAGTGTAAAAAGGCGGAGGGCCTCCACCCTCCACCCTCCACCCTCCGCCCTCCGTCCTCTTGAGATTCGCGACTTTTCCTCGTCCCCGGTCTCTTCACCCTCGACACTTTTTTTCATCCACCGGAAAAAAAGCTGTCGCCAATTCTTGATTAGTTTCAAAATGTCGCGCGCAGGGCGGTTTGCTATATTCACTGATTCGACTTCAAAGCCACGATTATGCCCCATTCGGAAATAAACGAGTATAACTGTACATCCCTTTGCGCGTGCCTACATAACGCGCCACATCTTCATCCCTTAAATATTTTCCAAAACGTCACCGGGAAATGATCTGCAACGTTCAATTAAACAAATTCACCTCGACTCGGGTGGTTGGGAAGCTCTTGAAAATGACGACGCCACAATGTATTATTCCCGTACATCTAAAATGAAATACGGCGACGAAGCACTTTCGCGTGAAATATTTTTGGGAGTGAAAAATGGACGCGGGACAGGGCATTTTGTCGTTTTGAACGCTCCTCGAGAAGAGTGCTTCGGCCCACGTCCGTTCCCCAACTTCTTTCCCCAAAATCTGACGTGGCGTCGTGCGTACCTCGTGCTTCGGGTATCCTTAGTATCTCCCGTACCGTATACCTTGCGGACGAAATAAAATGAGAAAAATAATCAAGGAAAGAAAGAGACCGAGAAAACTATACAGAGACTAAATAACCGAGTGAGATAAGAGGGAGAAAACCTTGCAGACACGCCGTTGCGCAAACCATAAATCACAAATCTCATCCATTAGAGGAAAACGAGTCCTGTTATACCATACACAAGCCTCTCTCGCATTATTATTCAATTCGCAAGTCAACCCCATCGCTTAGCTACAATATTCAAACAACCCCACATCCCAGCCTTAAACACACGCGTAATGCAGTTTATCATCGCAGCTCGTTAATGTTAACACAAATCCTTGACGCACGATCCGTGTGCGTATATGTCATACCTGCCGTTTGATACTCGGTTGCATTACAATAACACAAATTGTCCCGTGGGACTAATCAAATCGTATTTAAAACATGGCTCGTATCCTCGGCGATCCCGATCTTGATCCTGCCGACGCGACGGTCCTCAGCCGTTGCGGCTGAACCGCACCGCACGGGCGTTCGCCGGATCCTGCACAACGCGGGGACATTTAGACCTCTCTTCTGTGGGGGAAAAAACCACCCCCCTTTCCTACCCTCCCCTTGCCCCAGCGGCTACAGAGGCAGCCATTACGTCAGATTAGTATTGTGATTGTGTAACTGATGTGACTCTATTAGGATGCATTCGGCATTATGTCGTCGTCGTCCCCCCCCCCCCCCCCCCCACCACCCTCTTCCCCTGCCCTCCTGCCCCCAGCCTGAACCAGGCCCAGCGAACGGGACAAGCGACCGCGTGTGCTGTGCTGCGTTCCGCTATTCACTGTGAGCATCCGCGCGCGCTGCGTGTATGCCAACATTCGATGGACGCATTGAAATCTAAAAGCGGACTACGCGGACAGATAAAAAAAAGATAGGAAAAAAAATAGGAAAAAATAAAATAAACAGAAAAGTAAAAAGGTAAAAGGGAGAAAAAAAAGAAAAATCAGAGAGGGAGATGGAGACGAAACGAAAAATAAAGGATTCAAAAAAGGTGGAGAATTATGAGGGGGGGGGGGGGGGGGGAGATACCCGCGAGCTTGTACAGAATCGAACGGTGGAATCGGATGGACGGAAAAGAGCGGCGACGGTACTTGTCGCGATTTATCGTTGATCCGGAAATCAAAAATTTGGAGAATGTACGTATTCAGAGAAGACTGTTTACTTTTCGACAAAATCAGTTTGTAGCAACCTATTTTTGCTAAATCGGTACCTTAGAAATTAAAAAAACACAGATAAAAATCGTACGAACCACGCTGAGAGGATACGTTAGGATATTTTCATTTATTAGTCTCAGTTGACGTGACAATGAGATCTTTTTGCTAGAGATTTTTTTAGTTACGCAGGTTGAAAAAATGAATTCTTTTTCGATATGCTGGAAGCCCTTAATGATCGAAAGGAGAGAAACAATCAACTTTCAACCGGCAAGACAACCGAATCACTTTTTTTCTCAAAATTGTAACGACTTTCCGACTACCTTGCAACCCTAAAATGATCAATAAGCTGAAATAAGTTTCGGGAATCCTTCATTAATTTTGTTGTATATTCTCGTTGTTCCGCGAGATACGGAAGATTGAATTTATGCCGATACAAATCATAAATATACGATTTGACTGCGGAATATATACAATTTTGTAACCCCTCTAAACAGTGTGCCAACCGTAAGAAAATTTGCGAAAATTGTTAAGAAAAGAGGTTTTCCGTTTTGATCCCCTGTTAGGTATTATCATTTTTCCATTTTATCTTTTTTATCTTTTTATACGTATATAGGACGAAGAGACGGTTATAGGTATTCGGTGACGGGATTTTCAGTACGATATTTAGGAGATACAGAGGCGTAGGTATAGCGGAGCCGAAGGCGGCGGCGGCGGCGCTCACACAGCGTCATACAATTTATTGGTAAACTTTGCTAGCTTGTTAGAGGGTTACGTGCGCTGGGATAAGAAATATCTTAGAGGTTCCGCGCGCTCCTGTTCTTCCCCTCGGCTTGCGCGTCGTTGGCTTCGCCCCGGGATCCGGGAGAGAGGAAAGAGGATAGTAGCGGAGAGGAGAGGAGTGGAGAGGAGAGGAGAGACGAGAGAGGGACCGAGAACACTCTGCAGCAGAGGTAGTACAGCGCTGAACGGGGGTTACGGGGGTTAGGGTAGCGGGCGCTCCATCGGACCGCTGGTCTGCACCACTGCCTTCGACGCCGCGTTCTGCCAAGAATATGAATATCATACGCTGGCTGCAGCAGCGCCGCGGAACCACCGCCCCAAAACCCTATCCCCATAAAGGTTTCCTGCCGCGTAGTATTAAAGCCCGGAGAACCTTAGCGGGTTGCCCTGCGGGGAAAAAAGGATGACCGGAAACGCGTCGGGCTTGCGAATTCAAACGGGCGGTATAAAGGCGGCGGAAAAGCGGCGAACTTTCGTCACCGGCAAACGTCATCGCCGATTTCCGGAAGTGAGAATAACGAGAGTACAAAGCTGACGAAAGGGGGTTCAACCCTCTTTCCGTTACCTGCGGGTGCGGCCGAACGATGAGAGGAGGTCTGTCATTGGAAAAATAAGGATGACAAGAAGGAGAAGAAGAAGGAGAAGAAGATACGCTGCTAATGCACGGAAGGAAGCGAAAGATTTACACGAATATTCGTCTCCGGCAGGACCAGAGTTGGGGTACAACGATCATAACAATCTAGTTAAACGTTACGAGGATATCTCCTGCGCTAAGAAGCGTACCTATCGTTGCATAAAATTAAATTGTACGATCTACCGGCGAAGTTTCGTCCCCGGATGCAAGAAGGATCTTTTTCGGAAGTCTGGAGGTCTGGAGTTGGTCTTGCCGAAATTAGAAGCAACCGAATTTCGCACGATTATTCCGCGAATCAAAACGAGGAAAGAAAATTCAGTCCAACGGCTTGCTCGCCGTTTCTCTCGCCGTTGGCCAAGTTTCTCCGTCCTCGAGCTTTGGCGGGAGATTGAAATTCGCGTCGTTTCGCGACGACTTGTATCTTATTTTGCGGCCAGTACTTTTCCCGGCGGTGGGTCTTGGCTTAGTGAAGAAAATTAAACCTCCCGTATAACAAGTCGCCTCCTCGAGTTCTCCACCCAGATGGTACACATAATAATACCTCGGCATATACCCGGCATAGCCCGAGTCTTCGCCAACAGGCAACAATCCAGAGTCCATCCGAGTGTGAACGACCGTGTCGTCGCATTCGGTGTCTCTGCACGCCGCTCATCCAGCTGTCTTTCCGGACCTAACAAAAAATTCATTATTACTTTTTATCCCTGTCACTCCTGACTCGCGAGACGATATCTGACAGCGGGAACAATGGTGGCGTACCTGAAAAGCAGGGACAAATATTTACGCGAATTTTCCGACGTGTAACGACTCTGCGGAAACGGAAACGCGCGCGATTTGATAATTCCAAGACTTTTGCAAATTTCGGATGTAACGAAACAATCGTCTTAAAGCAAAATCAATGCTGTTACATTCGATTTGTCACATCCGTTCGTATTAATGAAAGATCTTATCGGAATGAAATGAACGAGAAATAAAATGTGTGCATTTTCGCTGACAGACGATTTGAATTTTCTTCAAAACACACCGTACGCCGCTTGAACGTGCGTCAGTCAAATTGGGGAATTTCTCACGCGGCGCGTAACAAGAGTTCAACGAGAATTGAGAAGGAATTGAAAGAGAAAGTAAGAGAGGGAGAAAACACGTCTAATAATAACGAAGAAAAAGGTGATTCTCGTTAGCGATGCCCGCGGGGCAGAGTTGCGTCAAATTTGGAATAAACGAGAATCGATCGAATCAAACACGGCGGGGTTCCGCATCGCAGGTCGTATTTTTTTTTTTTCCTCTTCTTCTTTCACTCTCCCCATTGTTTTCTCCGGGTTGGCTCAAGGCGACGAATGGTCCAGCCGCGAGGAGTGAGGCGGTAGAGGAAGAGGGAAACGGGGCCTCGGAATACGCGCGACGAAAGGGGCCCAAAGTCCACGAGTCCCGGAGTTCTCGGGGCCCCTGAGAAACGCCAGGCAGGGGTTCCCTCATTGTTGCGGGAATCGCGCAAGCGTGTTGCCGGCTATCTCGAGATCTCGGAAACTCAATATTTTGGCTATCGAATTTCGTTACTCGACGGTTACCGCGCGGGGGAAAAATCATTTTTCGGCTTTTCGATGTAAAAGTGAAAATTTTCCCCTCAAGAGCATCGCAGGTGTTCTCTTTGTGTTTGCGGCTCGCCCCAAATTATCCCTGATTGATCGACTGACCCGGAATGGAATTTTTCATACGTGCGACGTTTTTTTCTCTTTTCTTCACTATTGCACCGTTTCCCGTCTCATGACTTTTGAAACTGGAAACCAACTATGCGACTCCGTACGTCTTTCTCTAAGTTTACCCACAAGGCGTGTCGAGAGTTCTTCGCTTCGAACGTGTATTGTATTTTTTTCTCTCCGCTCTAACGAAGGGTTCATTTTTATCGGTGTTACGAAAAATAATCAACGTATGGATCAAACCGGCCAAACTGTAAATAAATCGGCACGAAACAAGAAGTAAGAATAAAATAAATTCCGCCGATTGCACGGTCGTTGCATAATAATCCCAAAGGCCAGACAACGAGCCCCGTTCGATCATGGTTAACAAGTAGTTTGGTCACACGGAACGCGGAGGCAGCCGTAGATTCAAAGAAGGGGTTCCCGCAGCGCGCAACAGCGAACGGTTCCCGCCTAGAAAACATTCGACGACAATGTTAGTCCAACTACACGACAATTATTATTCATAAGCTTTGTAATTAAGTGCCCGATATTTTTGGGGGGCAACGGCGCCGCCGTATCTGCCATCTCGGCCACCCGTAGCGTCCGTCAATGACTCCTCAAAGAATGACTTCGCCGCTTCGACTTGTTACTAAACTTCCTCGCCGTTTCGATACAGTAACAAGTTTTCCTTCTTTGTCATCCGCGACTCGCACGAAATCGTGCTGCGACATTGTCGACTCGGTCTTATTGTTCGTCTATGGGAATTTGTCTCATTCTCTCGTTCCTCGGCCCGCAATCCAAGTTTTTACTCTTTTTAATGATAAATCACCAAGTTACGTTGACGCTTAGCAACGCGCGAGTGATCGAAGGAAATGATTTCTGAAATCCCGTTCGGACTATCCTTGAGTTGAAAATCTACATATAGGTATGTACGACGTCACGCTCGATCAAGAACCGTTGAAAACACCATCAGAGTCGATGAACTTCCTTGGTTTCCGGTCTACGGTTCAGCCCCGTAAGGTCGTACCTGAGTCCCCAACGATATTATGCTCAGTTTAACCGCAATTGGTGGGCGTATTTTCACACCATCGGACGCATTGAGAATCGTCGAAGCTTGCCGTCATTCAACGTCATCCGTAGACCACGAGCCTCCTCCAGTTTGCGCGTAACCTTGTTCCGAACCTAAAGCGACCCTAACGCGAAGTCACGCCGAGCGTCGCGTGGTAACGAAAGGTTCTTTAATCCAATTTCCCAGAGCTGCAAAAGTCCTGAGAGCGGCTGACCGGAAATGCAGCAGGGTCAGTAGAATGGCCCCAAGTTCATCGGTTCATTCATCGCCTACGCGACTCTGATGGACTCTGAATGGACGGATTTTTCCCCTGCACGGTAACGACCGTACCTTGTTAAACGCACAGCTCAAGGTGCGACCGGCACCCTCGGTCCGAGATGTTTCGAGTGGTGCAACGGAAGCCGAGTCGTTGGACGCGAAATGAGCCCTCGAAAGCGGAGATTTCGTTCCTCTCTTTACGCCTCGGTCCTTCTTGTATCAACCACCTTGGAAAGGGGATGAAGTCGGTGACATATGGGCCCGAAGGTGGTTGCCCATCGCGTCCCTTGGGCGTCAGTCGAAAGACGTGCAGAGGAGATTATCATCGGGAGATTCGCTATCTGGTTGACACGCGTCCTCCTCCTCGCACACACGTGCCTGATACTCCCCATATACATGCATAGATTCGTATAATGTCGAGGGTTCACGGAGCTCGGGTGATAATAGAGATGTCAGCGTTCGTCGGACGGCGCTTTGACAGCTCGCCACCGCGTTTCCCCCTTTACCACCCCCCTGGTACAGTAGGTGCCACGACAGGGTGACTGTCTCATCTCCGCGCGTCCTCGTTCCCGAGTCGTCCAACGAAGCTTCCCCACGGCAATGGAATAATATCGTTACGCGTGTTTCGTTAGCGCAAAACAATCGATTTCATCCGGCTAAACGTTAATACTCGCATCCGTTTGAAAATCTTACCGAGACACACGAGTGTAAAATGACTTTACACAACCACCGTACAGGGGCAATGTTGAAGATAAGTGTACAGCGAAATTTTCTCGCTCTTAAAGTTACGCGGGAAGGATAAATATCCGTCCGAACATGACTATTTAAGATTTCGAGATAACCCGTACGCGTGTCGCCGTCAGGGGGTAGCTAATTTATTGCTTTTTAAAGGACTTTCGAACGTCCTTATCTACTCGCACACACTCCTGAACTAGGACTCACCGTCATCCTGTCGCGTGGCTGTACCAGAAATGGCGTTCCCCCTTTAAAGTCTCTACTCGTTTTAAGATTTGTTCCACCCTACATTTTGTACCAGACCTCGCGATGAAATTCTACTTCGAATACCCTGAACTTTTGCGTAACGTGAAATAGTTCGATAGATGCTATTCTCGGATCATTTTGAAGGGGCTCCCCGTATCCGCGTTTGACGCGTGCGTCGTTACGTTCGGTTGTAACATTAGCTAATATTGCGATATTATTGTGCCTGGCCGATGAATGTTATCGCCATACGCCGGACTCGCGCGTGGGCCATGAACACATTGCCGTATAGATACAACGGCAGATAGAGAGTCTGGAATAATAGAGAGACCCGCGCTAGCCGCCGCCCCATTCCCCATGGAATTATTATATGGGTCCCAGCTACACACGGAGCTGTCGACGCCGCGACGCCACGAGCTGCTGATAACGTGCAAATGAGTCCGCAGGCACCCTAAACGGAAACCGGTGACCCGTCGAGAGTCAAAAGTCCTGCGAGGCTGCGAGTTTAGTTGAACTTGACTCGGAAGCTACGCTGAAACGGAAGATATTCGCCAGGTCATCGCGGCGTCGTTGCCTGTAAATAAATATATAAATTTCACTGTGGAACGTAGCTCGCCATCGTCATGATTACATCGGCGTCCGTACAACGTCTAAAAAAATCCAGTAACAGCAGACGGGTTCTTACTCAATTGCCTCTGAAAAAATTAATCGAGATATCCGGGGGCCCGAGTAACGTATGAAAAATTGGCGAAGGATCTCCGTAGAGTTCGAAGAGCCGGGTAAATGTCGCTTGCCCGTCAATTGTGCGAGTGATTCTAACGAATGCATTGTACTTTGCGGAAGGGGGGCGGCGGCGGCAAAATACGCCCCCCGTCCCTCTGGCCGCGCGTGTAGTTCTCCTCGTGAGAGTGGAAGAGACCGACGAAACGTTTGACTCCGGTTCCTTGATTGCGGGGTGAATTTCTCCGCAGTTTCACGTATTGTTATCGTATAATAAGGAGGGAGGTGTTCGCGGCTGGATGGAGGGGATCGCGCCACCGGGTCCCTGAGAAGTTTTCGAATTACCGATTGCTCCCGGGCCTTGCGGGGGGGCCCCGATTCGCCAAGACGCCCCGGGTCGTGTGCCCCGAGGTTTACGACCGGGTCCATAATGGGCCCAATGCCTGCCCAGCTCCGGCAACTCCCCGTGTTTTGTCCTGTTTTCTGTAACCATCTTCCGCTCGAGTGGCCAAGACGCGGACGCGCCCACCCAACGCTGGGTACCAGGCCTCGATTTAACTCGCCCGATATCAAGCCTCGATCGCAAACAACGCCCGAGACAATCGACCGAGAGACGCCGGGACCCCGGGCTGTTCCAGACCGCAGATACCGCCCGTGAGAGTTGGGAACTACCTCTGGGAAATACCGAAAGACGCGTAACGTTCTTTGCTTCGCCGGTATCGCCCGCCTGTCATTGCGATTCCGACGCTTATGATGTTTTCGGTGCACTCACGGTGACGCTTTTGTATTACGCGTATAAAGCCGAAACCGCAGACGGGCTGTCGAAAATTTTTTACACCTTTCAAAGAGTCGCGTATTTCTGAAATTCGATATTCAAGAATCAAACATTCGCGGCCGAGTGTTTTTATTAATTACCAAAACCGTTGACATTTCGACACAAGCAGAATTTTTATCCGTCGTATATCTGTTGAGCAAGAATGTGGCGCCGTCGTTTCTTCCGAGATATAATTATATCCTTGAGACATTTCATTTTCACGGATATTAGGGTAGATGTACTACGTCGCTCGCACAATTCGTGGTCGTCGTATTCATTCCGTGTAATCCGAGGTTACGGTTACGGTTACAAATGGTACAGAGTTGCGGCGTTTTCTTCTACGTGAACACTAATTTCCAAACAATAAAGTACGTACCCGCCGATTAGTGTTGAAAATTTCCGGCCAAAACTCGCTCGAAATCGTATTTTAATCACGAATCGAGTAATCGAAGGCGATCGAAAGTCAAATTGATAAATACGAGGTAACCGGGAAGTGATACTTCGGTGACGGCAAAAGATGCGCGCCCACCCTACTTTCATTTACTTTGATCGAGGCTGTAATTAAAACAGTCAAACGACTCGAAGTGACGGCTATGACACATAGACAGGTGCCTATGTGCCACGCTTAAGAGTGAAGCTCGGAATATCAAGGTACGTACTCGATGCTCCTTGTCCCGCAAGGAGGGTTGAAAAAAGGATGAGACGGTACGGTATCGCCCACGTATCTGCGTATATTATTAACCCAAGGTCGGAGGGTGTTTCGGCTCATTTAAGGACTGCGAGGTGGCGCACGGCGAGGGGTGGACCGACGCGTCCGTCGCTTTGACGTCGCTTTGACGCGAGACGCCGAAGGGCTTTGATCCCGCCCGCACCTCCGCACCATCCTCGGATCTCCCGTCTCTCCCCGAAATCTCTGAATTTTTCTCCCAACATCGACGAGGGTTCAAACTTTTTTACTCCCTCGTACAATTCGCTCTCTCAACACGAAGGGGCGTTGACTCTTGGTGTAGGTACAACGTATAACTGCAACGAATATCCAATTAAACCGGACACTGCGGAACCGCCAACACGATGAGAAGTAAAAAATGAAAAAGGCATTGTACCGCAGCGTAATCGTCGCGTGGCTCTCTTTGTGAGAATGACATCACACGGTTTAATGAAAATATAATATCAGTTCGTGTCAAAAATGAAAAACCAAATGTCGAATCGCGTTTCCTCCCGTTCCGCCGTTACTGTACTGCTGTTGCTGCTGCTGCTGCTGCTGCTGCTGTTGCAGTGCCTCGGATTTAGCGCTCGAGTTGAACCGAAAAGGCCGCTGCAACGAACGCGCGCTGAAACAGAGCCGGTGGTCCAGTTAGCACCGCTCCGGGGGGAGATGACGTGCGTTACGTTTGCCCGATTTCCAGATTGCAAAAAATTTTCACGCTCCCGTGACCAGCTTCGGTCCACCGCCGTCCACCCGACTACCAAACGGTGTTGTCAGCGTTGCGTTACACCATGGACACCTAGCATCCTGCACAAAGGAAATACCTTCAAACCACAACCATCGTACGTACCTACTCTTTTTCAGACACCGTATTTATTATCGTTTGAGGATTTTCACGACGAGTTCTCTTTTACGTCACTGCACCAGTCTTTGATCAACAAGGAAATGCCGAATGGTGGCATCACTAATAGCACCTCTCCTGACTGCCTCCGGATAACAAGCATGGCTTCGAATAATCGACTATTACGATGGCTGTAACTCGAGTTGTTTGCCTTACAATAAACGAACTTGGCACACTGCAAAAAGACCATTGCACATCCACATGGCCATGTCGACAATTCGCATTGACGATTTCATCATTTACATTCAAGATACATACGTGTAGGTAATATGTAGGTGTATACCTATACTCTTTTATCGAATCGAAAAGTTATCGTCTTCGTTGGGATTGATTTTCCCTACATTCAAGCAATCACCCCGGACTAGGAAAAATCTGAACGTGTAATCAACGATGAAATTTTATTAGAAAAAAAAAAAAAAAAAAAATCCCGTGCTTATACCGATTTTGTGAACAGCAAACGATGAAACGGCGCAGTTGTAGAGTCTGAGCGATGCTGATGAAGTGGATGTCGGCGAAGCGTCACCGGAGGCTGAATAATTGGAACGATATTTGAAGCGTTCGTACCTTTCATGTCGATCGGCATTCTCGGAAGGTATAACGTAGCTACGTCTCTCATTCTTTCATTCTTTCTTTCTCTCGTTCTCTCGTTCTCTCTTTCCTGTCGTTGGTTCGTCGTTTAATTGTCGAGTATTTAGCGGCGGCGCCCCGCGTAGAGACGCCGGGTTTCGAAGGCGTCGTTAAATTATTCCGCGGAGTGATTTTGGCGGAGCGATCGCGGGGGGGCGTGAGGCTAGCTGCATCGTTTCAAGCCACGAGCTTTTGCTATTTTGGATACATGGCGAGTGTCGAGTGCCTTACACTCTCAAGCTGCGATTGAAAGAGACGTACGTACGCAAGGTACGACATCTGCGCTGGGGTGCGTTAGTTGAAAGTGTGCCGCCGCAGGAGTCGAGCTCACGGTGCGGCTGGCTCGCGCCGCGATGGTACTCGAAAATTCATCCACCGCGAACTTGTCGGCAAACAGAGTCACTGAGTAGCCATATTTCGTCCCGCTCCGAATCTCTCCCGTCGCACCCAACGATCGCAGAGCTTTGAAGAAGGTCGTCTTCGACAGCCGTCCGATGGTTCCCCGATCGCGGACCGAGCTTGCAATTAATAGAAGAACAACTCCCTGGCATCGAACGCAGGGCTGGAGTCGAGTAACGATAGAGGACGACGCCGGTCACCGTCTCGTCGCATTTTTCAATCTGGCGGTTGGGCCCGTTGCTCGGCAGGGTTGCGAACCAGGGGCGCATGCGGATCGTCGAGGCGCGGACACGTTGGGCCTTATTGAGAGAGACCGGTCGACTTGATAATCGTCCGGCATTCATGGACTTTTCATTGGATTGCGATTGAGCATTAAGAAATGCTTCGGGCATCAGTGGTTCGGTGCGCCGGTGCGTTAGGCCGTATTAGCATTAGGAGGCATCATCTCGAGTGTAAACACGGCATGGAGCCAAGCCGGATTTGGTCACAGTCTCGCGCCGCGGGGTCCCTGCGACGAACGAAACGCTCCCCGAATCACTCCGTATGAAACTAATGAACGACTCCTGCCACGGGCCAGCCGTATACAGATGGTACTCACCTATTGGTACCCATCAGCGTTATACACGGCATGCCTACCTACGTGGAAACACGGCATGTTCACAATCGGCGGTGGAAGCGAACCCGCCTCCCGATTCACGAGCTTTCACGGCACGCCGCGCCATATTTACACTCAAATTACACGCGATACTTGCCGCCAAGAAATCACGAATAAAACGGTTGGCAACCTTTCGCCGTGTACGTACATACGTACGTCAAGTTCAGGTTGTTTGACGTGGAACACCGATCCACGTTCATTAATCGGGCAATTTTTACTTTCCATGGACAGAGACGAATATTGCCCCACCGGATGTTCTTGGAGCTTTCGATAGCCACGCTGCAGAGTGATCCGAGTACGCGATAATTCGGTCGTAAGAAACGATGCGTTAAAATGCAGGATCCATTTCGCACTAAAACGAGACATCTGGGTGTAGCGCACGCCTGATCTCCGCACCTTCGTGGATCATCTTGGATCACCGAAGGATCTATTCGGACGGTGAGCCACGGGAGCTGCGATCCTTTTATCCAATCGTGGTTACTCGCCCGAGCGACGTTAAATCCCCGGAAAGCCAACATTCCGGGGTTTCACGGGTTCGGGGTGTTAAGTCTGGCTGGGCCAGCGTCAGCGTAGCCAAGGAGAAACGGCTGCTCACGCATAGTCATGCAGGTAAGAAATTAGTTGCCCGTGAGTAAACCGCATTGGTTAATCAGGCGTGGAGGTAGGATCCTCGATTTGTAGTTATAACCCTATTCCTGGCCTGTATCCGCGTCCATTTATTTCCCACAACTTTTTCACTTCGTAGTTTCAAAATTGGCTGATGCTGGATCAGGGACGATCCACGTTTTCGGAAAGCCAATAACGGCGAAGACCGTGAAAAATGAAAGGCGGCATGCAATCTCTTCCGAGCAGCGAAGAGAGCGCGGCTTATCAGTCAAAGGTGGACCCCGGCCTCGGCTTTCACATCGTGAGAGGACGCGAAGAGTGCGGAGGCGCGTTCTCCTTTGCCGTAGAAGAGGGAGAGATAAAAAGGAAAAGAGAGAGAGAGAGAGAGAGAGAGAGAGAGAGTGACGCAACTCGCCCTCTCTTCCTCGGCAAAGCTTCGCCGGACCCACTCAGCCGTGGGCTGCTTCAAGGTGGACGCTTTCACCCCTGTTTGCGCCTGCAGCCCGACGACCAGGCGTCCTGGCACGGGGGTGGAAGGCGAGGGGACGCTTGTTCGATTCCAAGTCCCTCTTTGCAGCTACCTGATACGCCTGATCTAGCGTAAGAGAGCGAAAACGATGCATACCATCCTAATTACCGCTAACCACCCATCGAGCCATGGAGATCCGGTGCTTCGCATCGACGCCGCGACCTCTTCTCTTGAACCGGAGCATAAATTGGTTTCTCATTGTACTCCGCAACGGAGCGTTAAATCGTTATCGCAATCTCAGTTTTTCGACAAAAAAAAAAAAAAAAAAACTCACCATAATTTCTCGCGATATTTGTTTCATGGACAATTTTTGTTTGCGAAAGTAAAAAACAGAGACGTACTTCACGAGACATGCCGGATTATCTGATGGATTAAGAAAGATCTCGGCAAGAAAATCTTTTCACTTGGCTCTGTCAAATTTGGAGCGAAGAAGTAAACAAATTTAGGAATGAGATCGAGAGTCTAATTGAGAAAATCGGACAACCCCGATGTACCGACGCACAAAGAGCGATTCTCGCCCCCAAGGGACCCTTATATAGGCAAAAACCCTGGTCTGGCACCAATAACGATTCCGTTACGCTAATACCTACGGCTGCACACTCGCGCAAGACTGTCCCTTTCGCCTTTTTCCCTGCCACCCCCCTCTCATTTTGTTAGCCTGCACGTGGCAGCGGAGTAAGCAATTGCGAGGATTAGGGCACACGTGCGCTCAAATGTGTGCCTAATTGCTGCGTCTTCGCGGTGAAGCGGTGCCTAACCTGTATGTCCACACCGTATTTAACCGCGCGAATTACCCGAGGGTCGATGCGTTTTCTCTGATCTTTTTTCGTCACCGTGGCTGTCGCGCAAAGAAACGGTGCCGTTGAAAATTAAGATACGATACGTGGACGGAAGGTTCGAGGTTTGGGATTGTAATTTCTATTTCTCGTAGTTACTCTTTTGGAAGAAACGAAACTAAATTCAGGCTTGTAAAGAAGGGGAAAACATCGCAGCGATCTAGTTTCATTATTTTCGGTTCGGGATTCGCTGAGAGGCTAATTTGAGACTAACAGCGTTGTATCGAAACGAGTGACATCTGACATCGATATTGTAGGTCAGCCGATGCAAATATCCGCTTAAATGTCGAAAGCGGGGTAACGGAATACATTTTACGCAACGTGCCAACGACAATATTTGGCACTTTGTAGAGCCTTTGAATTTTCAAGTGGGTGTTCAATTTCTGGCCCGTGTCACAACCGTGGGTTTGGAAAGGCAGCGACGACGCGACCCCGTCACCGTGTATCTCCATATCGCGCATAAAATTACTCCTTTCCCGGAATTCGTTCGCTTCCTTGACTCTGTATTTTCCCCCACCTCTCTTTTGCGATAAATTAAAAGTAACAAGTAATTACCCAACATCATCCGCAGCTCTGTATCTATGTGTACGTGCATCTGTTTCACATACATATTCGAACGTCATTTCCATCCCATTTCAAGAATGATCTAATTTTTCACCAGCTGGTTTTCATCCAAGCTGAAAAACCCGCATGTATAGTTCTACCCATGATTCCGCACGCGGTACTCGGATCAAACCACAAGTTTCAAATAACATCATCAATAATTCCTCAGTTCGCCGATGTTTAACCGATCTGCAATACCGCTCGATAATGAATTCTTCGCCAACGACACTACAAGATATAACGTAACAACACGTCGAAAATCAGTACAACCATGAACAATGATCGCACAGAGTATCTCCAATGATTCGTCATTGATTAGCAATAAGGTTTATATCGAAAATAGACGATGTACACGAGGAGGTCGCAGGATGTGCCAGAGGAGCGTAGCCAATCGTCGACGGGGTTTCGCGTCGGAGGCGAGGGGCGGAGGGGGTGTGGGGGAGGGGGGCAACCACCCGTTTAGTGATATTTCACGGGGTTCGCCCGCAGAGGGTGGTGTTCGTTCTGCCAAGTATTACCGGAGGCAGTCTTGCAGAGTAGAGATAAGGGCTGCCTTCCCCAACTCCTCGCGGGTTCTCAGGACTTAAGACGCTCCGGGAGACCCGGGTGGTGGAGGTTGTCGCGGGGTGGTTTGGGGTTCGTTCAACGGTCCTGCGACCGAACGCTAACTCCGTATAATATACCCTCTCCTTTACCCTTTCCTGTTCGGCTCGGCCAATCTCGGCCATCCGAATATCTCTCGCAGACCGCGTCTTCGGAATGTCATAAGCAGATCGGCGCATTTTTGTACATATAAACTTTTAGCTTAACGCGGAGAGAAATGAATATACCGAAAGAAATTTCGTATTCGTATAGTGTTTCAGTTGGTCAATTGCATTCTGAATTTGTGTGACATTTCTTTACGCAATTTTAAGAACGCGGTGGCGTTGTAGTTTATAAAAATTGACCGGTGTGGACTGATGTACAGAAAAATCGTTGCGGTCAATTCGGAAATTCGATATCAGATATCGTCAGATTAATGCGAGACTCGACTCTGTTACGCAGAAGTCCCTGAGGCTTTTTTTTTTACACCGCGCCTTCGTCTAGTTTTCTCAATGTTTATCTGCACAGCCTAGCAAGTTCTTTTTTTCCTTCTTTACGGAGAAATGCGAAAACTAAAAGATCAAAAAAATAAATTTTCGCCTAATATGGGCTTGTATTCCGTATACTTGGATTAAGAAGAATTTGTAAAAGGGTTTGCGGAGACGTCACGAGACGAGAGTTGAATAAACGGGACACTGTCAAGAGCATGTCAGCCGATTGTCCGACGACTCGGTTAATTCACGCGTGTCTCTTTCCGTCCGTTTTCGCTTTCGGCGTTGGACGATGTACAGGCGAAGGGACACGAATTAGGGATGCTCAACGTTTTGCGTAGGTATTACACGCGGGCACATTCACCGAGAAAATTCGGCACACCTCGCACCGCGTTTCCCAGCAGATCGTTACACGCCCGACTAATAAGAAGCTCCGTCGGCACACGGTTGTTTTGACAAGAAACGGCGGGGCATCTTTCACGGTCCGGAACTTTCCGCCCGCGCTTCGCCGAAAACTCGAGGGGGACGAAAGAAAAGACGGAACGATATCTCGATGAGGAAGAAAGAGACAAGGCGATGGCGCAAAATTATGTCTAAATATAGAAGGCGCGGAGGGCTGCCTGCCGCTGAACGGAGCGGCGCCGTAACGAAATGCCGGAGAGAGAGCTTCATTATACGCGACGCCCGCACGCTTCGTTTGCCTCCGGAAGTCGAGCCCCTGCCGCCCCCTCGGGGGGGAGGAATTAATACAATCACGGTCGCTTCCACTCCCGGTCGCTCTGCACGCTTCCCTGGCTCGCGAGGTGCCGGTTCGGGGTCTGAACACCCCCGCCCTCCGCCCCTGTCCTCAAAAGTACAACCGAACCCCTATACGTTGGTATACGTGTGTAGGTATACGCTGCCAAAGCCGAAGGAACGACACTCTTAACTTTCGGGCATTGCCCCGAGCGCCGATCAAATTGAACAGAAAAACGTGATCTGATTCGTTTTCACGGGTTTCGGGGTTTTTTTTTTTTTCCCCTTCTCAGCATCCCTCGTGAAATGAAAATTTCTGCAATCCAGATGCACACACATGTTTCTTTCCAATTTATCGATTCGTTCGAAATTTATCAGAGAAAATTTACTGCACTGTATACGAGAAAGTTTCACGAGAGAACATCAGATTTGTAGGATAAAATACGATAATTACTTCCTTTCAAAATTTTCCTTTTTATAATATGTGGCATTTGCATCGACATTTTTTCAGTTTCAAAGTCGAGCTGCATACGGTGACATATATGTGCGGACAGTTTCGTACCGGTATTTTCTTTACGTCTTTACGTTTCTTATTATTTTGGTATTTTATTTCTCATCCGCTCGACTCGCCCTTTTCCTTTTTAATAAAGAATAAACGATGGGAAAAAGAAGGAGGGAGGGCAGAGGTGGCAGCGGTGAAGAAAAGCATCGAAGTGTGGCAAATGAAAACGCGCGGCGGTGGCGGAGGATCTGGTCGCGCGGGTCCGCGTTGTAAAATGGAACGCGACCCGGATAAACGCGCGGACCGATAATATGAAATATAGCTATCTTTGATTATTTTCCCCTCCTTTCATTCTCGAGTTTCTTCTTCGTCCTCCTCTCTCGTTGCCACAATAGCCACACCGGGACGCCTGCGACCGACGATCTGATAACTTTATACGTCACATAGGTATAGATATAAGTGATCGAGGAAGTATACCTATAACATAAGTGCGTGATAAATTTCACCCTTGTAAGACACAACCGATCTTCGATTCTATCTAGTTTAATTGACTTTGTAGTTGAAAAAAAAAACGGGGGAAACGGAATTTCTAACTCACGGACAGCCGTTTCATTTTTCTGTATCCAAAACTCTGAATTCTTCACAACTATACATATAGGTTTCGTTCCTTTATGACTAAATTTCCCATGTATAGGTAGCATGATACTTTATTATAATCGATCGTTTTCCGCACTGATGATGCGTGAGCGAACGCGAATCCGTACATACTTTGTACCAACACCGCTGCGAATAGGTTCGAAGGTAGGTGTAGGTGATACGTGGGGGAGGGGGGGGATATCGTAGTGGATGCCGGTACACCGCCGATAAGACACCCCCGTAAAATAAACGACGTACCGTGAGTGTTTCGAAGTTTCCGAGGGGCACACAGAGCCGCGGTGCAGTGATGGGACGTCGAATGTGGACCATTTGTCTCGTTTATCGTCGAACGCCGCGCAGCTCACCCGCCTTTTTACCTCGCGGTTAAACCGCGCAGCGGATACGCAAACGGTGCACAAATATAGGGATGCGATGCTTGATCAGCCTGATCTCGTGCCCCGTGCTAATACCGCTGCAACCATGACACAGCTGCTTCGTTTCTTCGGATTTTTTATTACAAATTTTTTCGGCAACCCTTCATTTTTCGTTTCGTTGACGATGTTGGTCGGCGAAATCCGGCTCGAGGGTCTCCGTATGCTTACGTAATACAGCTTTGAAAACAAAAAGAAATGGACAAGAAGAAAAAGAACAAGGAGAAATGGTGGGGAGTTTGAAATGGGACTAAGCTTGTATTACATACATAAATTCAACAAATAATCCTTAGGAAGAAAACAATTGACAGAAAAAAAAGAGTCTTTGGCGGTTACGCAGAAAGTGAGAAATGTTAACGATTCGCGTTTTAACTCGGTTCCCTTTAATAAGTATAATTACCCAATTCTAAGTTCCGGGAAGAAGTTGGGGTAGTAAATTTTCAAAAACCCATTTCGAGTATTATCGCAGTTACGGAGTTTCGAAAATGTCTATCTATACATCTACCCTCCGCGGCCCTCTCCCTCGCTCATTTTTTACCTCTCACGCTCTCTCTCTCTCTCTCTCTCTCTCTCTCGATCTCTGGCAAAATTTTGTGCGAGAAAAACTTAAGGCCGCACGCGAGAAAAGACGAGAAGAGAAGCGAAGAGAAGAGAAGAGAAGAGAAGAGAAGAGAAGAGAAGAGGAGAGAAGAGAAGAGAAGACTAGAGGCTAGGAGAGGAGAGCCGGGGCAGGGTGAAGCCCCCCTTTAAACCTGATTGGATGCAGAGTTATCTCGCGTTGCGTTACTTCCGGATGATTGGTCGCTGTGGTCGTCATGACTACCTCACCACCCACCCACGCCACTCACTCACTCACTCGCTCGCTCACTTTCCGGCTCTCTCCCTCCCAGGACCCTCTCGCATGCCTGCATGCCACGATAACGCGAGCTGTGTGTTCCACCTCACCCTGTTTCCGTCTCCGTCTCGCTTTTCTAGATATACCGTATACCCGCCGCGCTTCCAGCATCCACCGCCCTGCTGAGAGAGAGAGATAGAGAGAGAAAGAGAATGAGTCTCCCCGTCCTCGCTTATGCCTCTATACAGCAAAATTCCAGCATGAAATAATTTTCAACACATTTTCCACTGTTCGGTCCCTTTGACGCCGTTTTCCTACTCGTCGGCATGGGCGTACGCATAGCGTACAAGGTATGTGGGTATGTTGTACGTGCGGCATGGCCGACAGATTGTTGTAAACTTTAATCGCGGAATTCACTTTTCACTTTTACTTTTTTCTCTGCGGTGTATACCACGTACCATACACCTATGTCCAGTGACAATTTTGGCGTCGGTCTTCTTACGACACGTCCCCGCCCGTGCGTGTCGCCACTTCGGTGCACACCGCGCGGAAAGACCGCAGGACTTTGGTGTGTAGGTAAAAGGTGCAAAAATTGGAGAGGAAAAAATAAGGGGCAAAAAACGACTCCTCCGCACGTCGATATATTCGATAGGAAAAATATTTCACGGTGTAGGTACGTACGTACCTATACGAAGGCACGCCCTCCACCCGCGCCTTTGAATACGTGCGTCGCGGTATCGCCTATGACTATATACCTACTCCGATTTACGTCCGCGGCGAGAAGCCGTGTTACGAGGGCTCTGGAGCCGAGATAAGCCCTGACAAAACGTGATAAATACACGCCATATTTTATATCGCTATTGTATGTACGTAAAAAATCGACACCCCCCTCCAACCCTCGCCTCGCTCAATCGCTGCATCGCTCGTACAGATATTACGTACACCTCCGCATAACCCGAAACTACTCAAGTTGCACGGCGATTGCAGCCTGGGATGTATGTGATATACCTATGTCGAGGATGACGAAAGAACAGGGTTGTCGGTGCTTTCTTCAATTATTCTCAAGATTTGCTGGAGAAACGGAGAAAATATCAATTTGAATCGACGTGTCTTTCTTAAAAGATTTATTAATCGTAGTTGAGAGTCTTATTGTTAAATAATTAAAACACAAATTTCGTAAGTGATAATTGGCCATTCTCCGACGTATATGTATATTTTTTTATTTTTTTTTTATGGAATATTAAGCATACTGCCATTGCCAGCACTTTTTATTACAGGTACCGAAGACCGTACACAATTGTTGAATTTCGCAAAACAGTTTGAAATTTTAGTCGAAGTAACGCTAAATAGAGAACTTATGCTTTCTGATTTTCAACTGGCAAATTATATTAGCAATCGAATGTTTGTCAAACGACGCGTGGCCGATGAAGTCACGAAGGGAAGAGAATAACGCTGGTAGATATGCTAATCGTTTGCGTGTAACGGGGAGAACGCTGTAATGGCGGGCAAACCGGAGGGCTGTGTTAAGTGTCGTTGGTGTAACCAAGGATATAGATATAAAGTAATATGCACGGTGCGTTACGTCGGTTGAGCGCCTTGAATCGAGCGTGAAAAATGAGTAGCTGCGTTGCATTTATGCTGGAACTATAAATCTGACAACGAACGACAAAAGTTTGGGCCCTATGCAGGGTGGGGGAGGGCGTGACCGTGTCCAACCCTGTTCCAGGCCGTTTCGCCAAAGCGATGAAGACGTCGCTACGCCGGCCATTCGTCGCGGCCCGATGACAACCGTTTCGGGGTATTTCGAAACGTTCGCTAAGTCACGAGTGCGAGGGCGAAACTGTCTGTTTGTTCAAAAACAAGCGCGTGCTCCCTCGAAGGGTTGAAACAAATTCGGGGTCCGCTCGCACTCCGCAGACCCAATCAACAACTCACCGACACTTATATATGGGTCTGCGCGTGTAAACCATTCGCCACCGCAGCCATGCACACCTATGAAAGGACGCGTGCCAATTACACGTTCTCTTGCTGCGGATCAGGAGTAGGTGGTATAAGTGGGTGTAGGTACGTGTGTTCTTTGGAAGGGTCTACAAACGCTGACTCATGGGTCACAGCTGACCATCGATCACCTGGTGATCATGCCGATCACTCGCTCCTATAATAACCCACCCCGAACTCAAACGAACCACGAAAAATTCCACGTCAACAGCTTCTGCGCTTTTTCTGATCGCTACGGATCAGTCACCTACGATCCTTCTTTGGTTCCGTTTGACGGCGAAGTTGTACAGATTCGTGCGGAAGAAGAATTAGTTCGACTTATCCGATGGTCGATCCTACCGTTCCAGTTTCAAATACGCATGATGAAGTATTCCGACTGCGATTGATTTGGGTGAAATGGAATGTCGAGTCTCGACGGTTTCTCGAGTATTCCATTTTATACAATCTTCGCTCGATCGCTTAAAACTTATCTCTAAAGTGGAAACTTTCACCATTGGATATCGGAAACCTCCGTAGGTTGTTTCAGACATGACCAACCTCGTTCCAACGGCAATTGATCCGATTTATAAAGTTAAAGAGAGCATTTGGTGAAAGCTACCTTGACCCGATGAATCGATGTCGATTGCGCTAGCGAATACCGCGATCGTCTCAACGGTTCCGAATAGTTGTCACCACCCAAGTGTAGCGTAACTCTAGCCGAGTATTCGACGTCCCGGAAAGCGAATGGAAGGATGTGTAGGTGTACGACGGGTAAAAATGTAACTTGGTACACAGTGTCCTAGGCTCGCCCCGAGCACCTGTCCGTCGCTCGTGGTATACTTTTTCAAATTCTCACACATATACCGAACGGCGAACTAGAGAGAGTTCGTGATACGGATACGAGTCAGACGGCAGTCAGTGTAACATGTAAGCATATACCTGACCCACGGTACTCCGTGTGTGGAACCTGTCCCCTTGTACAAGGCGTGTAATAAACCAGTCAAGGATAGAATGACCGCTTATTCGCAGGACATCGGAGCGTCGTTTTACCCAGTCCATGACAGCTGACGTACAGCTGGGAAATGGACCACCCTGAAGTCCCGGAGTGTCTTCGAGACGCGCTTAGTTCGGCGCAGCGTCATGGGAATTGATTGGGAATCCGGGTGCCAGGAGTTTTCGAGAAAAAAAAAAATTCATCGTTATCTTGAAACTCTGCACATGTGGCGTACGCGGCTGTTGGTCATGTACTTTTTCCACAGTAAGTACAGGCCACGAGAGATTATACTCGCGAAGGATAAGTACAAGGAATTTCGTTCAAGGGAAGTACGAGTCGAGTATTTGAATGAATCGCGGATCCTTTCGCGGTGAGATTATATTCCTAATCCTAAATTGAGAGTTTCACAACAATGACAATAAGAAAAAAAATCATTCCTCTTCCATCGCACGAAAAAAGCCGGATAACATTTCAATGGAAGAGTCGGTTGAGCCTCGAGTGTAAATACCAACGCAAGGGTCTCTCTCTCACTCTCTCTTGGTTTTCACCCCCGCACGTAAGACGGGGAAATCCTTGTATCCCTTCGCAATGGGATCGTATGGGGGTAGAAAAAAAAAAAAAGAAAGAAAAAATGGAGTGGCCGTGCACGTGAGATCCCAAGGATTATAAACTCGTCCGGAGGATGAGTGCACGGTGCAGGTTAGGACGGATCGAGGTCCTTGCGGTCGTGTGACTGCATCCCGCGGTCTTGCTCGTGGTCTTGATCGTGAGGCGTAAGCCGCAGCGTTATTATAGACACGTTCGACCGCTGTGCCTTTGAAGCTCTTTCAGCCGTGACAGCGGAGGGACAGCAACGGCGGGGAATCCGTCAAGCGAGAATGCGAGCGAGCGAGCGAGTGGACGGATGGATGGATGGATGCGAGTCTTTGAATGCGTACGATCCACCTCCGCACAAAATCGCGTTACTGAATTGGGTCCTTACACTTTCCTGCCCCTCGACTCCCTTCTGCCAGTGGTTTTTCCCCGTGTGAACGGATTAAGTATCCTACCAACCAGCATCCGATTCACATTCGTTATACAGCTTCGCGGTATCTCTTCTCCAGGTGAACACTCCCTGGGTGAACGGAGGAAAACTCGTGACGAGAATCGATGACTGAGGTGTCGAGCCACAGGTGAGGCGACACTTCAAAGCACTCGATGATATGCGTCGATGCGCTCAGTCCACGCAACCGCGTATAATACAGCCGCAACAATCCTGCCAATAAACAACGATCACAACCACGATGACAATCGGATCGGCTCATTTCTCTCCCGGAATAAAACCTAGATCTCAAGTGCTGGACTCTTCGCGCTTGTCCCCGTAGCTCGTTTCCCTGTGATTCTACGATCGAGGATTTTTACGGATCCAGCAAGCCGGCGTCCGTGTAACGAAATTTGTACAACGGTCGGTTCATTGACGAAGCGACTGATCACCGGAGCGGATCACACAGGGTGCCATTAATCACGCGTTTGACCCCCGAAGCAGGAATTTAGCGTGCCAGAGATGCATCGTCGCCTGGCACTGCGAGTTCTTTAGCGGCACATATGGCGAATATCCGATCACCAAAGAGACGAGCTTGCATATTTTCATCGGACGATTAGTGGGCCACACTTGACCCGGCTGACCCCGATGTTCCTGTCGAAGCATCCCCTGCGCGAAAGGTCGCAAGGCTTTGTGCATTGGACGCGTGGACTGCGACTCGACTGTTCGGCGCGTAGAACTAGCTTTATTACACTTTTTCACCCCCGGTCGAGGCTGAAAGGACACGCGGAACTTGTGAAAGGAAAGGGACGCCGGTGAACATGCAAAATTTCAATGGGATGCAACCAATGCTCGAATGTCCATGTGCGTGGTTTTGATTCTCTGTGTTCTCTCTTACAATTCCGTTTCCATTTGTTTCTTTTTGTTTTTATGCTTTTTCTCCCTCACCAATGGCTGCAACGCACACAATCTCAGCATTTGCAGATTATTCTCGAACGAGAAACTCCGCTCGGCCAGCTCGCGTGTAAATCCGTTTAATTACGGATAAATTAATTGCCGAATCCGTAGATAGACGTCAACGCGGCTCGGCGTCCGCTAACGGCCATCGCCGGACTTCTATGGCAGCACTCTTGCCCGCCCCATAAACACCATCAGAGTCACTCGTATCTAATGGCACGAAATTTTCAACGCCTACACCGCGATAGTGTATAGCTGATGCTGGACGCGGTAATAATTTACGACCTTATACTACATGGCGCGTCAGCGCTTCCTACGTCAGCACGCCTTCCACCCCCGCCCTCCTCGCACCCCTCTGTTAACTAGTAGTATGCATCAACGCTGCCTACCGACGACGCCTGTATATATATGTATATATATATATATATATACACATATATATATATATATATATGCATCCTACGTTATACGACAATCTACGAACAGGGCAGCATTTTCACTGGTTGAGAGGTAAATTATAAAGATTTGTTACAGTCACGTTGCTGGTATTATTTGCGGAGAAATTGCAGAGATTTTTTTTTTCCCCCCGGAATCACGATCAAGATCAGCAGATTTTTGGCCGCAACGGAAAGATCCAGAGATCACTGACTCTTAAGATCGTAGCCGATCGTCTCGTATAACGCCCTGTACATTGCTTACAACAAATTTTGATTACAATTTTTTTTTACAGATTTATCGATTGGTGAAGCAGAATCCCCACCCCCGTTAAAAAGGTCCGAGTCGATGAGATCCGGTGACTTTAGCATTAATCTTCTGCCTAAGTTGTAACGATCGAAGTCAGGAAAGGCTGCATCAATTTGTGCGAAAATTGCGATGAATTGTATAATCGTGAAAAAGTAGAATCCCGCTCTTCCGAGTCTCGTACGCGCGGCAATGTTGTCGGGCAGAGACCCGAAACGCTGTAGGGTTGAACCGGGCGACGAACAGGTAGGTTATATTCGTATCCTCGAGCGCGTATCCTCTCTCACGGTCCATTACTGCCAACTTTGATCACCGGGTCCGGTGGACGGCGAACTGTTATAACCAGTAACCACCACCGCCACGTCATCAAAGCATGAATTTCCCTCTATCTGCGGGGAGTTCTGCCTCCGGGATTTCCTCTCCGCAGTCTCTGTTTCGACATGACTACTTCGCCACAGGTCATCCCAAAATATATACCGTTATATATACGTCAACGGTTCATTCGCAGGCCGGCATCGGATATCATTCGGCCAAAATTCGAGTAACTCGATCATTCGAAATCACTCGCACACATCTCGCGTGATGTTGCTGCCAAAAGTTTAAAAGAATCTGTTTGACAATCGCCATCGAAATATCTGTAGTTTGCACAGTTCGATAGATCATGGATCCTTGATCATTCGTAGCACGCGATCGGAACTGGAGAAAGATTTCTGTACGTTCAGTTGTCCAGTTAGAAAAACCCCGGACCGGTTGCATTCCATCGAAAAAATAGTTGGCGCGAAGTATATAATTCCTCGAGGGAGACGCCTGTTGCATGCCGGGTGATCGGTGGTGGTTTTCTCGTGACGTCACCCCTTCACCAAAGGTACAATGCCGGAGCCGTGGGTGGGGGTTAAATAGGGGAAACGGAGGGGGGCGAATGGGTGTGCCGGGGTTAGGCGTGGCCTCCGAGTCGCCGCCCAGCATGGTTCACGTGGCGCAAAAAGCTCTGCATGACATTTAACGTGGTATAGGTGGTACGTACGTACAACGTACCTACGTGCATATGCCTGCCACATACAATACCATGTACGACACGTACCAAAAACGGTATCGAGAAGCCACGACCACGTGTCAAACAAACTTGGAATATTCGAGCTGTTCTTTCGGTGGATTATCGGTATTCTCAGAGTCGATGTTAAGTTTATCGTTACCTGCATAAGACTGGCCGAAACTACCAGACAGATAATTTTCATTCGCGTCAAGTGTCGCGTACTCAGCTGCTCGCTTGAGGAAAAGTCAAATTGGCGATCGCGTGAGAGGCGGCGACTATTCCGGCGGCGGTGGTGGTGGGGAGACTCGAAGAGATATGGAGGGGAAATGGGTGACGGGGAGGGGGGTAATCGACGTAAAAATTACACCACGCGCTAACGGGCTAACGGGCAGAGAGGAAATGGATTGTATACATACGACGCGGTTTTGTACCTTCAACTACGGGATGGCAAGGTGGTCGCGCCGATTACCATGCTCATCCGTGTTCCTCCGCGTCCCCCTCCCCCCTTTTTTCATGAAGTTGATGGTGATACTGGTTACACCGTCATCCCATGCATCAGATACGTTTTATCCCTCCGTGACATGCTCTTCGTCTACGTTCTTTGGTCACATTTTTATTTAACCATTTTTATTTAACCTTCGTCAGCCTCAAGTGCCTCAAGTACGTACAGTAGAACATCGAACATGTGATATTCTTATTTGAAAATTTTATTAGGCAAGATCTAGGGTTCAGAGTCTGTGGACTGAATTGATCCCAATGAGATACTGATGTTCGCAACGTCCGACTACGCCAATATTTTTACACGTAAATAATTATATGTACGCTTGGTAAAATTTTCCACTCAACAAATTCCGCCGATTCTCCACACGTGAGTATTAACGCGCAGGTGTTTTTCACCGTCTTGACAAAGTGTTCCCCTTACACGAACGCGGAGGCATAAGGAATAGGCATGTAATACAGTGTGCTGAGAAGTACGTGAAAACGGTAGAATTCGGTCTATATTTGGACGATACATCGTTACAAAATTTCTGACAATATTTGCTCCCGATAAGCCGCATTGACTATTGAGTATATGTACTCGTATGTAGTTTTATATATTCGGTAACATTGTCAGGACAACTGTAAAAATAAAAACAATAAAGACTCCAGTGGCGCCCAATCGTCTAATTATACGATTTCACCTGACTTCCGTTCCCGAACATTTCGCGTGCTAACCCAGCTTAATTTGCTTACTTTGTGTCGCAAAAATATATTTCGAGATGAGAAAAAATTGAATGAAAAAATTAATCTCTAATTTTCTCCAACTCTTGTACGTTACAATTCAAGTAAAACCTGAAAACAGAAATCAGCCGTCGAATATTACGAGAGGCGACACGATAGTTGTCGTCGACTTGTCAAGGAGTTGTCATTCCTGACCGAGCTGAATCCACAAAAGCATGTGCGTCAAACCTTTATAGGTGTACCTTTATAGGTGTAACGTTGGTATTTGACCGGAGTTTAACACGGTCTTGTGTGAACACGTTGTGTGCTCAAGTGGCCACCTTCAAGGTATCCGTGCACGAAATGTTTTATCATACTAAACGTTCGACGCGCGTTAAAGGTATGTAAGGAGAGTTATTTGTTATGTACAAGCGAAGCGTACTGCAAAATATTACAACGGTTTACATTTACAGTCAACGACTCCGTGAAAATGAAAAAAATAACAACCCTGGAGGTTATATTATTTGCACCTATCAGGCATGAATAATTATTAATAAGATAAGAAAAATTTGGATACACTGATATTGACTAGGCATCAAATCCACGTATCAGACGTAAGTTATATACAAATGTCAGCGAGGATTATTAGGTAGAAAAGTTGGTAGCTAACATTTACGCGAGATCAGGGGTGGGTGAGGTGTTCGTGTATTACAAGTTAGTGAAACGTGGAATAAGAAGACGCAGCGACGATGGGTATTCTTCAGGTACATCGAACCCTGGGCGTTTATCTATCTTCAAAGATTATATATATATATATAGTGATACAAGACGAGGGGAGGAGAACAACTTGACCTTGGCTGATTCACGCGTAGCTGAGCTAACGCAAAATCGAATCGCGTTACTTCCACCCCCTGGATTTCCTAAAGCCGGGTTTACACGGTTTATACTTCAGCCGCTGCAGTACATTACGTACCGAGTATAGGATACATGTAAAATAGTTTGCGACGCGTACGAAGAGATCATTGGCCAAATCCCACCCGGCGCTACGTCGCGTGTTAAATATAGCCCTTTTAAGCGCGATTATACATCGCGGGGTGGATAACGATTAGACACGTGAACAAGTGTGACCGTGCAGGAGTAATTTACCAAAATTTCCAAGCGAAACCTATACCTACGTGTGAATACCACGCTCGACGGGTTACAGCGATGTGTACAATGTAAATCCAAGTGAACAAGCTTGACTTAACGTCGATTGTGTAAACCAAAGTTACACACAGAGCCAACTTGAGCCGATGAAAAAAACACACGGACGAGAGAAAAAGAGAACAAGAGTAAGAATTAAGTGGGAAGAGGAGAAGAAAAATGATAAATAAAAAACTTTACCGACGAACGCGCAAGGTGTTGGGCAAACATCTGGGTGTCAATTGCGCGATATAATCATAGACATACGCTCGCATCTATGACATGTATACCGTCATTTCCGCAGACGTTGTTGATTTTTAAAATCGATCAAATATGCCCGTTTCGTTGTATTCCTGGTAAGTATATCTTGCCCCTGTACAATACCATCACCGTCGGAACAACTCGACGGTGTCGAACCGGCTCGACGCGGTACCTCCGAAGCGAAGCGTAAGGGATGAGTGCAGGGATACACGGGGATACGTAGAAAGGGAGGATAGAAGAGAGGAGCCGAGGCAAAAACGGAGAAAGGGCGACGAGCTCGAAGCGAGGGGTTGCAGGCGAGCAGCGCCGAGCTCGAGCCACCCTCCGAAGCTCCGCGTCGAACGAGCCGCGAGCGAGTGACTCACCCCCAGCGCACTCTAGCGTTCATAACGCGAACTGCCAGCCACCCCTCGTCGACTCGACTCCCGGCACCCCCTCCCCCGAAACACATTTTGCACTCGCGGGAGGCGCGGCGACCTCCTGGGGGGGAAAATGCCAATTATATTTTAATATATCTTCTAGTCCGGCGTAAGAAACCCGTGCACAGCTTCTGCTCGTCCCCGTTTCTGCGGGAAACTTCGAAAACTCCTCGTATAATATAACTGCGGACGATTCGCATCCCCCTGAACTCGTTGGGTATATTTTTTATTATGTCAAAAATTTGAATTGCGTCTAGTTTTCGATAACAATACGGATGTAACGTTACGACGCGTGTTGTCATTATACTTACACGTTGAAATGATCTGGTAACGTTAGGTACTGTTTTACGCAAAGCAAATGATGATCCGTGAGTTTCAACGATCGATGTAAATGTATATCGATTCTTTACACATCGCGTTTCAGTAACCGTACGATAATAATCTACACAATCATACACATGTTCAGATACGTTAAACATCGGGCAATTCGACGATGCTTGCGAGGAATAATTTCTTACGCGTTGTAATACATAAACGAGCGCATGCGCCTTGCACCCCTGATCGAGCTGCACCATATATACGTTTACGTACGCACACAGGCACGCGTGCGCGCAGTCATATTCGTACGTATATATACGCATACATGAACGTACACACATATACGCGTAAGTACGGACAAAGTTGGGGAGCGTCGGTGCCCCCTCCGCAGCCGGTGGGTATTCCGCATCGCTGAGCATTTCCACCATTCAGAATCGATGATGTCACGTGAGAGGGGTTAGGCATCCCTGCAAGGGATCCTCGCGATCGGTGGCAGGGGTTGAAGCCGGCGCTGCGATTGGTCGAGGGAGCGTCGCCCCATCCCTTCGTTCCGAAAGAGGGTGGCCCGCAGCCCCTTTCCGCGCCCCGCAGGACGTCGAGTCAGTCTGAGCGCGCGGCTGTACGTTTCGAAGGACAAGGAGCCGAGCGCTTGCTGCGCTCTGCGCTCGCAGATAGAGCGGCGGAGGCCTCGGAGGTGCGAGCGACGCCGACTCCCCCCAACGCCCTCTCCCCTCCTCCCCACCCTTCGCCGCCCCGACGACCGCCGACGTCCCACCTCCTCGACGAAAGCGAGCCCCAGCCCCAGCCCCCCGGCACCGGCGTAAAACTCGAAAGCTTTCGCGAGCTCTCAAACCCCAAAGAACATCGCGCGCGCCCAAAGACCGAGCACCTACCTATAACGTGGAAAGAGCGGCGAGCCGGACTAGAACATTGCGAACCGCGTCACATCCACTCACGCCGCGAGCGCACGCGGTACGTTGCGTTTAAATCGCTCCGTCTCGGCCGCCAGTTTTTTAATCCCCGCTAAAAAGTATAAAAACAAAAGTCACCGTTTCAGTTTTATTATAAATTAATTAACCGATTCGTTACGTTGCGTTCGTTGTGCGGTATTTACTGTTTCTGTATGTAATTCCCTGTGTGCATGTATTACACGTATGCAGGCTGCGGTTGAAAAGTATTATACGTCGATACCGTATGTGTATTATTTGTATATCGTGCAGCGCATGGTTCACAAAATGTGCACGTGTAGGTTATGTTATGTATGTACGCATTTGACGATTTGATTATACCGAACGTGCCTCGATGATTTCCGAAACTACCGTATGAATCGCACACTTTATTATATATTATACACGTATGCGTAAATTTGCTCACAAAGTATACGTAAAAAAATCAACCTAGACGAGTGTCGGTATTTGTTATAAAATATATATATATATATATATATATATATACATATATTTATATATATGTAACATATTATACATACAAGCGCGGTGTAAATTTTTTTTTTTTTTTTTTATAATTCAAATTCTATAACGAACATGAGAAATTGTTGTAACTCGCCGACTACAGCTGATGTGATTTAGTCATACCTTACGTACAGTGATCGTAATGAAAAAATTTTTGCTCTATCGTCAAATGTTTTTCTTCGCGTCAGTGAAAAGTAAATAGATAAATAAGAAGAAGAATAAGAAGAAGAAAAAACAGACTTATTCTTTAGATTATTCAAGTTCGTTTTTGTACCAACACAGTGAACCTGCGCGACATGTAAACGCATACATGTACGCAAGTTTCCCTGCAGTGACAATAATCATTTATCTCTCAAAAGTGAATCTCGTCTTTCGCGTTAAACTGGTAAACGAACCATGGACTTATGCACCGAATTGTACACATAATATCTATCATATTCACGGGATGAAAAATTGTTCATCAAAATAAGTGTAAAAGGAAAAGAAATCAAGAAGAAAAAAAAAAAAAAAAAATTACAACTAAATTACGAGCAAAAGAAATTAAATTTCACGCAGCACGAAGTCGTCGTACAAGCCCTTCGTAACTAATATTACACACGTACATAACCGCAGTGGTGTTCGAAAGCAGTGGAACAAGGAGTTAATCGCCGTCCGACGGGAGAAGTAAATTGGTACGTACCTATTACGGGTTAATTAAAAATTACGCCTCAAAGTATGTGCCCAGACTAAAATTGGTCAGTCCGTCGCTTAACTCATTCTCAATGCACCCCCGAAATACGAGAAAATATATCCACGTGACGGAGTTTAGAATCGATTATACATACGCATTACTAATTCTGCACCTGTCACAAATAGACACCTATTATATTACATCCGTTAATTTTTCCACAATCAATTTTTAATCCAACACGGCTCCGTTAAATATGTTTTTGCAGTATGGGTAAAAAAAGAAAAATCACCCCTAAAGTAGTGAAAACGAATTACGCAACTTGGCGTGAACTCGCGACGCGAAGCGGAGTGAATCAGCTAACGTGGCAAGGAGAGTCAGACGGTATGTGATCAGACGGCGAGGCCCATCGAGTGTGCGAGTGAAGAAGCGCGCGAGGGTCCAAGCACGCGTCTGTTTATCTCTGCAAGTCTGTAGCCGAAACGAGCTTTTTCATTTTTACTCGCGAATACAGAGATAAATCGGCTCGCTGAGTACGTGAGAGGATCGGTAGGGGGGTTCGGAATCAGGGAGAAGAGGCCAATCGAGCCGTAAACAGATTTGACGCGCGTACAATCAGCCGACGCATGGGACGTGATTCCGAGTTTCGGGGTGAAGGGTGGTGCCGCAGAGATATCTATTGTGGGCGAGAAACGATTTGCAACACAAAAGGAGGCGACCTTCTCCGCCTCCGTTGAGAGAGAGAGAGAGAGTGAGAGAGAAGGGAAAGAGAGAAAAGAGGCAAAGGAA
The DNA here is from genome assembly GCF_021901455.1 of Neodiprion lecontei. Classification (NCBI taxonomy): domain Eukaryota; kingdom Metazoa; phylum Arthropoda; class Insecta; order Hymenoptera; family Diprionidae; genus Neodiprion; species Neodiprion lecontei. The sequence continues at coordinate 5,734,653 of NC_060265.1, forward strand.
AGGGAAAGAGATATCGGAGACACGCGGAGAGAAAGGAAAGAGAGCTGGGAGCGTATCGAATCAACGAGCGACGCTAACGGGGAAGAATCGGAAAAAATATCAACGAGGGTTCATCGCCGTAAGTTAATAACGCGTAAAAGTCCGCACGTTAATATACAATCCGCCGATTATTCCGAATCCCCGCAATCAGCTCATTGTGCCGTCGGGTACATTATACATATTTCGTTTTCAGCAAAGTCTAGTCAATAACGTCAACAATACGCGGCACTAACGACTCCGGGACAGCCGAATACGTCCGTACGAACATTGTTGAGGGTATAAAAGCTGCGTGTATTCGCTTATTTATAAATGCGTGATCGCGTGAGTTATTTCGGCAGACACCTGCAGCGTCGTCGAGGCAAAAGGTGCCGCGTGAAATCGGCCTGAATGATCGTCAAGAGAGTCTGAATGTGCATTCCCGCCGCTGACGAACAATGGCGACAAGGTCCTTGAGCTAAGTGTACAATATGCGAGGCGCGAGCCGAAAATTATATTCTAGATTTTGTTCACGGTTCTTGATCCGTTCTGAGGACCTGTTTTTTATTTCTTTATTTTATTTTTTTTTCATTTTTATTCTTTTCGACGTGCAAAAATTATTATTTTCCTGCTTATTCTTATTCTGTGTTTCGGAATGAACAAACGAACAAACGAACAAACAAACAAACAAACAAACAAGCGAGCGAGCGAGCGAGCGAACGAACAGAAGTGAGCATCGAACGTCGACGAGACCGTGATATACAAAGCTTTTCTATAATTGCGCTTAACGGCTTAACGCCTCCGGAGGCAGCCGAGCTTTTTGTACTTCGAATTATCCTTAAGACCGGATTGCAGTGTGCGAAGGGAATAATGGGGGAGGGGGAGGCGGACGGACGCGGACTTTTTGCGAAGAGCCCGAGATCTCGAGAGCTTTTATTTAATCAGGACCGTGACGACGAGATTTAAATCTACCGAATGACTCACCGTTACTTGGCGTGGAATATACGTATAAGCATACATACACGCGTCCTGAAAAGTAACGAACGAGCTGCGAAGAATTACCCCTACAGCGTTTATTCCCGCCTGCATTATATAGAAACGAATATCGAGATAGAGGAAATTAAATTGTGTACGTATATGTATATACATACACATATATATGCCTAAACGTGTCGTATCGTCATACATGTTAAACGCGTTAACGTACAAATAACACGGTATAAGGTATTACACGTATAATGAGTTTTATTCCAAGCCCTGCGTCACAACGTAATTCACACTGCTTATAAAAATAAAAAAAACCGACGACACGCGGTACAAGTTGTCAGATACGCGAACGGTATTATGCAAGTTTTTCCGCCAACGCTCCACCCTACGGTAAAAAGGCAGAACGACGCCAGCTTTTTACATTCTTCGTATAAGCCCGCGTACGTACAAGCTGATACAATATTAATTGACAGTAAACTACGCAAGAACTCTCGTCGGGTTTGGTTCATACTCTCAAGGATAGAGGATACAATTAGCATGTATAATCATTAGCATTGGTAGGGGAGGTTGTCATTGAAGCACGCAACGCGCTTACAGCCTCAGGTGTCATTCAGTTATATTCTTATCTTTTTTTTTTTTTTGTTAATTAGGTTTTTTTTTCTCATACAATTTTGCGCTTCTATGACGTTAATTATGATCTTTGTTACTTGTTGTCAGTCGCGTTTATCCTTATATATCTATTTATTCCCCCCCCCCCGCAATGTTTTAAAATCCGCTTATATGCAGACACGTTTCGCAACAAGATAAATTTGCGCGCTTAATACCCCGACTGTGTAAACTGTAATTATACTTGCAGGCATGAGGAGAAATCTAATTATTTTACAAGCTTCAAATGTTCACATTCATAAGTATTCGTTCAAGCGTTGAATCAATATATCGTAAATTCGATGCAAAATACACGCGTAATTATGCACTTGTTATTCCTACGTAAATTGTTAATTTTCTTTTAAATACGGAGGTAATAATAATAACAATAACAATAATAATATATTATTTACATAGAATTAAATAAAATAACGTTAGATTTGACATAAAAATCTCCAATTAAAATATACCCATGCTCCGAACTGTTACTGAAAAAATATCTACCCATGTCATGCAAAAAATATGCGTGTATTGCAGTTGAAAATAAGATTCACCTTCTAGATTCGTCCATGTCTTGTGCAGCAGCTTATTAATTCCAGCAATCACCCACGTATCGTACGGAAATCCGTGGCTCTCGAGTACTCGGTGTATACACAAGCTGATGATGCCCGTAAACGGACCGGAAATAGTGCGGGAAACGAGTCTTGCAGGGCATCCGATAATCCGTCCGTCGTGCCCGGCCCGATCGAGTGCAGTCGTCCAGATTCGTCGTCGAAAGGGTTGTAAGACGAAGAGTAGCTGCAGGTATCGAGCCGTACGCTTCAGGGCTTCTTCGTCGCAGCAACCGATCCGCGGACAGCGGCATTACACGTGTCACAATTTTCCTCCCTGAATAATCAATCATCGCATACATAATTACGCTCAATCTCGCTAAATTATTATACACCCAAAAACTGCAGGATCGTTAGATTTGTACAGAGAATTTGAACGTTTAATACGAAAAAAATTAACGGAGCCTACAGCCGTCGCTGAGAGACCAATTTCCATCGGGTTCAATTCCATGTTTCGAGTACCTGCAAACGTTGGTATAAGGGTAGGTATGTATGACTGGTAGAAAGGTGTACCTTGCAACCCGCAACATGTACGTACGTATAATACGTATATCGAGAAAGTCGAGTGTTGCAATTATCGCTCTCCGCGTTGCAGCGGTGCACTCCCAGTGCAGAAGATGCAGTGGTGAGCTATAGCTATGCACCGCATGAATGTGAGTGTGTGTGTGTGTGTTTGTGCACAGAGGTGCAGAGTAAAGCTCGGGAAATCTATAAACGTCCCGATGGTGCTGCTACAGCCTGCTTCACGCACGGCACGACGACTCGACGTCCTCGTGCACGTATGCAGCCTCTCAAAGTGCCGTTGGCAAAGTGCGATAATTAGTGCCCCGATGACGGTGGCAGGTATACAGTCCTCCCATCCTCCCTCGCCCGTGATCCTGCATCACCGACGAACTCGGAGTAAACTAAATGCGGAAGCCCGGTATCCGTGTAACACCTGCAAGCACGTCTCGAAAAAGTAGTAATATCGAAGGAAAGTAGAATGTCGATAAGAGGGTGAGAGTGATTCACCTCGTTCTCTCCAAGCTTACTGACGATTGCATTTTTTGCTATTCGGTATTGAAAAGCGAAATCGATCTCGATCAACTGTGAGAAGTTGAAACGATATTTCGATTACTGTTGTCTAAGCTCGCTACTTTTCGTAAAATCATTTGACGATTCTTTACTCTGATCCCGACGAGTTCACCGAAGCATTAAAATAGCGAGTAAACGTATCTGGTATAAGCGTAGTCGTCGATAGAGTGTTAAGGTCCACCAGCTGGGCCAACTGTGACAATTGTGACGCGTTTAGGTATCAAGGATATATGTATCTGTATATATATATACACGCGCGTACAGTTTCGGATCGTCGATCGTGTGTCGGTGAGTAATGGAAACGCGAAGGCGTTGCGGGATGAACGCACACATGATACACCTCGTTACCCAATTGTACAATTGTACAATTGCACAATCAGGCGGAGTTGGGTAAACAGGACCGAACACACACACAGACACACACACATATACGCACGCGAATGCTTTACTAATTAAAATAGCGGTCGGATGTTGCACCTCGCGAACGCGTGTATAATAACGACAACGATATACCTGCATCTCGACAGCTGGAACAAGCTCACCGCGTACCGAGTTCGAACGTTTGTATCGAGCTAACAAGTAGAACAGCCAGAGTACGACGACTGGTCGACTGATTTGTTTGTACATACGTACTCGTAAATTGAAGCAAAACGTCTTCATGCTTCCTACACACATGCGTTTCGAAAGTTCAAATTTCTTGTAATCCTGAACGAGCAGAAATCACAGTGCAAAACGATGAGCAAAATTATTCCCGTCGAAAAAGAAATTTTCAATCCGTTCAGGTGAATTTTAATCGAATCGAGAGTACGATAAGACAGAAGGATACAAAAAGGGCAGAGTAAATTGTACTCGGAACGTTCAAGCCGAGGTAATTCAATACCGTCGTCTGCGTCTCCCTTGTTTCTTGCCACTTGACTCAAGATCGGTTTAATTTCTGTTGACAGAGACCCGGAGGCTTCGAAAGGCCCGAAGATTCTGCCTTCCCAGCAGCTGGGGGCTGCGGTCGCTCCATGGCCGGGCGCCACCGGCCTCCTAGCCTCGGTGACAGCTGACGACATGGCTCACAAAGGTAAGAAGAATTGCGTTTCGACGGACCTCAAACGTATTCTGAATTTTTCTTTCCCTCTCATGAAAAATAACGCGTCAAATCGAGAGTGACGCAGAGGAAAAACGAAACGTCAGAGATAGCAAGAGCGATTTTTGCCAGTCGGCTGATGATAATTTATCGGCAATAACCGTACAAACACCGTCAAGATTAGCGTTTCGGTTTTACGACGAAAGTAAGTCGCGGACAGATGTTTTAGTCGCGGCGCATGTACCTCGTATTATATACCGTTGACAGTTTGTCCTGCACCCTGTCCATACGGGTTTTATCATAATCGGCGTGAGTTGTATATGTGGATGAAGGGGGAACGGTCGAACCATCGTCGTAATCGAACGTCAGATTGGAAAATGATATACGACATCGTACGATATACCGTACCATCTATATATAAGGTATCTGCAGAGGGACGAAGAAGCCGACCTGCAAAGGAACGCCGTCGGATCGAATAAGAAGATTGCGCGGAGGACCGAGGGAGAGAAAAAGTATAACTCGAGCGGTTATTTGTTTTCCTAGGGATTGCCGTCGGCCGGTTCGACCGCCCCTTCCCACCAAAGGGAATATAAATCTACGCCAGCAGCCTTTCGGCCCATCGAGTGGAAGTCCAGTCGCCGTTTAGGTCCGCTGCAATGCGTTACACAATTAACGGAAAGAACGTTAACTCGAAGGGTTCCGTCGTTCCTCGAATCCGCGTTACAAAAGTCGAATATCCTCAGCGGGCAAAACGCGATTCAAAGTATCGAAGCGGCACGCTGCGGAGCGAACGGGGCGTTTAACCCCATTAGCCCTGAATGGAGAGGAGAGGAGAGTCGTCTCTTCCTCTTAGCGGCGACTTCCAGGGTGACTCGAGACTCGGGGGTGTTTCGGGGACGCCCCGTGTACCATCGGAGGGTGACTCTCCGCGTCTGGCAGCTCTCCTCTAAAACGTCCCCCCATCCACCCCTCCGCCGTTTCATCCTTCCTTCCTTCCTTCCTTCCTTCCTCTCGGCTCCTCCGCACCGCCACGTTAAGAAGACGACCGGCAGCCCGCCCGCACCCCCGGTCAACTTGGTATTGATTTCCGCGTTTCTCTCACACGGTGACGGAGAGAGTCTTCGAGGAACTCGTCGTCGAGACGGGACCACGGGTACCGGGTTCAGACATCCTGGAGGACCTTGCTAAGAAAGCCTCCGAGACCCCCGAGTTCACCGCTCATGGTTCGCCAGTCCTGAAATCATCCGCAAAGGTTATTGTTGACGTTTACTGAACCCTAAAAATTTACCTGACAATACTCGACTCTCGACCATTTGATCAATCACTCGGACAAGCGACCCTCTCTGTCTCGACGTTCTTCGTGCTGAGGTCCTTGGTCACCGCCTTTTCTAGATACCACGGAATTCCATGAATTCGAACATGGTCGTAAAGTAGACTCACTGCGATCCGGTCGTACACGTCAAGCTCGAGATCTATATGAATGTCCTGCGTGTGTTTAAATTGAGGAAAAAGTTTCGAGTCGTAGAAAAGCATCGAGCAGCCCAGGAACAATAATATCACAAAAAATACGATACCTACAGTGGTTGTCGAACAATTACCAAAGCTGGAGAACTTTTCGATGTTCGAAGCATCCTCGGTGCGTGCACTCGAGTACCCGAAAGCCGTGACGGGCTCAACCTGTTGGCGTTTGGAACTCTCCTCCACGGTGGAGAATGAAGAAGAGAAGAGAAGAGAAGAGAAGAGAAGAAGCGGGCGAGCCAATCAGAGGGCAACGAATGCCTAATGGCTCGGTCTCGGTGTTTGCGCTCGAGTTAACGCCGCCACGAATCCTTCGAGTTGGCGCTCAGCCGGCCCGCCAAGAGCCAACCGGGGAGCTCGAGCCCAACCACCGGATCGAGTTTCACACCTCGCCGAGTCCCGGGACAAAGCCGATGACAAGGAGGCACCCACACCGCGGGTATCCTATCTGCAGCCCTCGTCGCATCTTTACTCATCTTGACGGCGGTCAACCACAGCTTGCACAGAGAACCAGAGACACCCGGGTTCGGGGATATGCCGTCAACGAAGGCTTTGCTAACGGCTCCGAGGAGTTTTCCAGATCTGCTGAAATCGAGAAACAGATACCTATAAATAAAAGCAGGTTGGAAGCGATACATACGCTCAGGCATCGTCATTGTTACCGGATCTCGTAATACCGAGGAAGAAGTCGCGCATATCGGTCGATTAAGGACGATGGTGACAAAGTGCCGGTACCGCAAAACTATGGATGGATGAATAATTTATTCCAAAGCGTTAAATGACGCTCGTCAGAAGAGTGACGTCGGCTGTCAGCTAAGCCATCAGAGACGCGAAGAAGAGCGACGCGGAGGATGAGAATGTGGTGGAATAAGGAAGGGTAAGGAAGGAGCCCCCGAGCATTGATCGCTTTTCTGAATTCCAAGTGGATATGCGAGGCGCTTGTACAAGTACGAGTATAATACACAGAGAGGGTCGAAATTCTCTGTCTCGTATATTCGCGAAAAGTGTGCCGGCAAAGCGTCGAGTCGCGTACCGCGCCTGTTTTCTCACAGTAGAGGGAAAAACCGACCGACGATATCTATCCTGCAGGCATCGTGCATGTCTTACTTGTAGGTGTACGCGTAGGTAAAAGTATTTGTATAACCAACAGGCACACATTCGCAGGCCTATCACGCTCCGCTGCAAAAACATATCTTCTTCCGCCCCTCCGTTCCATGCAAAAGAGCAGAAGAACGAGAAAAGGTAAAAGCTCGAGAGCAAGAGGCGAGCCAACCTCTTTTGATCTCTACAGCCTACCTCGCGAGATTCTCCAACCCATCCATCTCTCCTCCGGACGCGCTACATTCAATTAATTTATGCCGGTTCTCTGGAAGGTGAAAATATATTATTCGCATCGTTGTACGCCCTCCAGTTTCTTTTCCTTTGTCTGTCGCGGTAAAAAAAATATCCGACTCCTAATTTTTTAGGAAAAATAAATTAGAGCTAGTGTACAATAACGTGACAAAAGTTTTCACGTTTTTTACTTTTTCAACTTTCGGCTTCTCGATCACTCGATCAAAACAATTTCAAATTGACAAATCTCGGTATTCGCAAAAACTCTACGAATATGACGATGAGCGTGGTAGTTTAAAAAACACGAAATATTTGTGATCCGCACTTAGCGATCGCGTAAGCCGAAACGGTTTTGCCAACTTTTGTAAGCTTAAAATTCATAACAATGAATTATTCAGTTTGATAATTTCTGAACAACGTCTTCGTGTTTCAGAAGCAAAAGATTCGCCGAATCGAACAGAGACGAACATGTTAATCCGACAGTGTTACGCTTACCATCGATATTGCGTACATGTACATATAACGGGTGTTTTTATCGCGCCCAGTTTTATAGCCAACTTTATCCAAACAACCGAAATCTTTCGCGTGCCCGTATAATTGTTAATTAAATAGGCATCCACCGAGAGGACCGTCGTCGAAACGGTGTTGAAGCGCAGGTAAACGAAGCGTGTGTCTGTCCGTGATGGCGAATTTATCACGCGGCAGCTAGCAGCTACCCGCAGCAAGAAGAGCAGACTGAGTGCCGTGGCGAAGTCTTCAAAGGAGCGTGAGAGAGAGTGTCTGATCCACCTGCACGCGTGCCAAGAACCCTGAAGCACTGACAATGAGCTGTTTACCCCGGTAGCTCAAGCCGGAGGAGCTTTCTCTCAGAGCTCTGACTCCCTCTCGGTTCTCCAATTAAACTTTTACCCGGCACGCTCGAGGAGCCCGCAAGGCCGGAGGGCGGAGGACGTGAGGGAGCTTTTTCACCCCCGCCCGCCATCTTCTTTCGAGCTCGGTTAGCTCGGCGCTCTTCCCTGCTCTCTGACATGTTTAACGAAGCTCTCCTCGCCTTCGACCACCGCACGGCACGCGCCCACCCCCGGATCTCCTTTTCTCCCTTTTTCTTTCTTTCTTTCTCTTTTACTCGCGTTCTCCAGCCAAGTGTCCGAGGACGTGTCCTGCCTCGGTAAAAGACGGTCTCGGGACACGGAGATGCGGGGGACTCCGTAACTCGCATCCGCGTCAATTCGACTGTAAAATTTAGCTCTTCAAACAGAATCGGCACCCCGCTGGCGAGTTGGATCCCTCGGGACTACGCCTACGTATATAGAAGGCCGTCGATTTCCTTCCGAGGGACAACTCGGACCCTACAAGCAAGAATACCGAACCCTTCACCGTGTTGTAGAGAAATTTTTACTCCGCGAAAAGATGAGGTAACGCAAAAACTGATTTAGCTGACGCTTATTCGTTTGTTTTTTTTTTATTTTTTTTTCTCTCTGGTTTCCAAGTTGTATCAAACGTTGAAAAAATCAACAACATTCGGTCGTAATTACGTTACATACATCCAAAAAAAAATTGTTAAAAAAAAATTCCCTGAACGTTCCTTCAAGTTTTTGATTTCACAAATCTCCTCGTAATTTACAAACTTTCGTTATAATTTACACATCGTGTCGATCCGTTGGTTGATCCTTTACTTTACCCGTAAATATTACAAGAGCCAAAATTCACGTGTAATTTCTGCAGTCTGCGCAGTATCTGTACGATGTTGCAAAGACCATTTATCTGAGCGGTCGTTGTTCGGAAACAGCAGGAGGGGGGGGGAAGAGGGGAGGATGCTGCCCGCAATGTGGAACCTGGCTGTTTCCGGTCGGTATACAAGACGAAACAGGCGCGAAAAGAGAGATACGACCGGTGGAGGGTTTATTGCGAATGAGAGAAAGGAGCCGCAAGGGTGTGAAAGCGTATACCTATAACACGCGGCAACTGATTAGCACAAGAAGACAAGTGGACGTCGTAATAGCGTCGCGGAAATAATGCCGAGTGGCAATTTAATGCATTTTAACGGGCTCGAGCGTCACGCAGGCGAATCGGAAAGGACCTTTCGTCGGGCCTTTCGCCACCGCTGATTTAAGGCCCCCCCCCGGTTGCGACGTAAAAAGAGGAATTAGATTGCGGCCACGACGCAGCACGGCTATCCCGTCTCGTACGGGATTTTGTCGCCGTTGATTATAGGGCGAAATACAACCTTCGGGAGTTCGCGTCCTGCTCGAGTGATCGCGTAAAAATTTGACGAAACATTCCGCGTATACGCGAGAAGATCTATTATTACGATAATAATAATAGCAACAAGAAGGTGTCGGCGAACATTGAACAGTCAGTCATTTGTTTGATGTACGCAAGAAAGGCGGGGGTGCAGCCATCTTTCATTCGGGTATATATAGTACTTATATAAGGGCGGGCCGCGAGGGTGGAACGAGATGTGCAAAAAACCGTTACGAAGTCGTGGCAAGAAGTTTACTCGAGAGGCGTCTTTGCAGCGACGTGACGGCAAAAAGCTAGACGCCATCTTTCCCCTTTGTCTCCCGGAATACGAAATGATAATAACTTATTGTGGCGAACAGTTGTTACTTCATTACTCGAATACTCGCCCTGCAAGCTCAGACTTATTATTCGTCGGCATGAATGTAGCCAATATTATGTATTATTCTATTTATAAGGCTGAGTACGTAAAAAAAATTTTATACAGAGCTTGCACGGCGAAAGATGACGATAAGAATATATCATACGACTTCCGTATCGTTGCCATTAAATTATTTCTTGCAATCTAAAAACTTGTCCATCGATCGATGTTTAAGCAAGTAAAAACACGAGCACTCATTTTCGCGTATAGAATAACGATGAAAAACATGCTGCAGGTATTTTTGTGAAATGATCAGGCACGGTTTAAACAAATGCAATTTTTCCTTCACTAGTCTGTAAATTTACATGTTATTGTTTCTGCCGAGCAGCATAAATTCGCTGGAGTCAATTAAAAATTATTCTGCAAATTCGTCTTACTTTACGTACCTATTACAGTTGTTGGTAAGACAAAAAAAAAAAAGAAAGAAAGAAAAAATTCTATGATGTGAAATTTATCACGTTTCGAGTCATTTTCCCGCGCAAATATTTCTCTAGCACCGCAGTCGAGCCGCGCGCGTGCGAATGAAATAGGAAAAAAGGTATGGAAAAATGAGAAAAGGGAGGGAAAAAAACATGTCATCTGGGCTAAATAAATATTTTGACAAAGTAAGGGAGAGCCTTGGCCTGCTTTCACAGCCTCCGTTTTGCCCAACGTATCCGTACGTTGTATAATAATAATAAAGCGCACACATGTAGCCTGTGTACAACAGGGTACATATATTCTTACTTAGTTTAGATCCGGGCCCTACAGTGGTCCCAGAGTCTCTAGGTTTAGGGCTATAGCTATGCGCTGTGGGTACGCAGCAACTGTCGGCCTAATTCCCCCTAAATGTTTCCGGAGATTACATCAGTTGTTCATTGTACACTCTCCGCTTATACACATGTTCGAAGGGCGAGGAGAGGAGAGGAGAGGAGAGGAGAATACAAACGTGTCGTTTTCTCTCTCTATTTGCGCGCATGCTTCCTCGCAATCGCGATAGGTTCACTCAAACTCCGATGTCTACTGATATAAAGCACCTAGTGTACCTAATACGAGTTATTTTTACCTAGAAAAATGCGTGAGACACACCAGTTGGTTGCATAGAAATAGAACGCGTAAATGATTTTGTTCCATTATCCTAAATAGTAGCGTTTACTTATTTTTCAAATTGCCATTTTGTTTTGGAGAGAGAATACACAGCCAAATATTGAATTATTGTTTTCTTTTCCTGCGTACAAAGCTTAGATTTGACTGTGGGTTTATAGAAATTTGATGATTTGAAGCGAAATATTTGTGACTTACGTATTCAAAGTGCGATTGGGTCAAAGAAACCGTATCCAAATTAAAACGAGGCTCTATTTAACCGTGTTTAATTTTCTGGAAAAAATTAGTAGCCTCGAGAATCTTGAACGAGAGATTTTGCGAAATGATAACGTGACCTGACGTAAAAATATTCAGTTCGATATAAGTGAGTAATTGCGAGAAAGTGTTATTTTTGAAATATTGATTCAATTTAGAAAAATATGCATCTGCTTTTACAATTGCTCAAACCCAGAGCTGAAATCGAACGTGAAGTTACAAAGTCAAACACCGAAAAAAATCACACGAAAAAACTCCAGTATAGACACATATTATACATGTGAGATTGCGGGAAAGAAATTTACACAATTTAGTCTAGGATCTAACTAAAGCGAGCTCATCGTACGTGTATTGCGTTCTCTTATAACAATCTCTGACAAACAAAACCGTGCACCCTCTCCGATTTTTTTTTTTTTTTTTTTTCATAGTTCCCACTGCTTTATCTTCATCTTCATTTCTACAGGTTTGTTTTTCATTTTATTTTCTACCATAAGATTCTTTCCACCTCTTTCTCTCTCTCTCTCTGTCTTTACTCTCTCACCAGGACATTACCACCGTGCGGAGATGGAATATACCATACTCTCGCAGAGAGACGTTATACACAGACACACACACACACTCGGTCCAAGATTTACCCGGACTATATCTTGAAAAGCCCTCTCAAGAGGCACTTGAACGAACGACCGCCCCCGCACAATGGTTGTGCGCGAGCGCACACCTGCCGCCTCTTCTCGTAGGCTGCGGGATCCATGGGTCGCTATGGGAAGAGAGAAAGAGAAAAGGAGAAAAAGATTTAGAGAGAGATAGAGAGAGAGAGAAAGAGAGAGGTAGCGGATATTCGTAGCCGTCCCCATAAAGCTGACCCATATTCTCATCTTCGTAACAAGGCCAAATAAGCTGTGACACTTCTGATGGGATTACGGTCCTCCGTCCGGAAAAAGTGGGAAGAGGGCCAATTACCTTGTCGAAAGTCACAACTCCGCCTGCCTGCCAGACTGCCGCTGTGCAGCGAACGCTCTGAAGAACCGTTTATGTATACACCTACCTACCTACCTAACTACCTATACCTATAGACACACCCTTGCCGCAGGCCTTCGGCCTCACCTCAACTTGCCATCCAGGATTTTTCCCTCTTTTCCTAACTCGCCCCACTTTTCACTTCACTTTTCATGCGGTTTGTTATATTTTCCTGAGGAATTTGCCATTTGTATAAAGGAGATGAACGTTTGATCTGCAACGCGATCGATTGAGCGGAGCTACGATTGAACAGTTTCGAAAGACAATATTTTCCGACGATCTGACTTGACGCGTGCAATCAAGTCGTACCTATTGCCGAACGCTGTCTCATCGACGCGATAATTTTTATAAACCTACGAATTTACATGCAGGAAAATTGCGAGAATCAGTAGTGCGCGGATATAAGTTAGGAGAATCCCAAAATCGTACCGTATACGTAAAGTTTTAAAAAATTATTACTCTACTCAGTTCGTAAATGTCTTCTCTACGAATAGCCAAAGATGAATAAAACATTTTTCAGCTCATCTGCTGATCGCAAAAACGTATTACGCAAAATCAATTAAAAAAAACTCGGGCTTTATTTACAAAAAAAGCGAAAAAATTCAGTCTCATTGTCAACGTATTTGCACGAATTTTATTTAGAAAGCAAATAATCAGGATCAATAATGTAATTTTTCTGAAACGATAAAAGAACAGAATGTTCTTAACATAAATCTGCGGCTTTTAATTAAATTATCTGGTTTCTTCCGATATCAAGGATAGATTTTTACGTCGCAAATCTAGCCCATTCAACCGGAGTTATATTTTTCAAACGAACGCGTTATAACCAACTTTTCCATGCCGCATAATTCGTCGTAAAGGGCAGAGAGGCTTCTCAACCCGCGCTTAACAATATTCCCACATGTTGATCTCGTTCCGATATGATCCTAATTACGAGCTGGTTTTCCGGGTTCCCCGGTCTCCCGGGGATCGGTTCCCATGGGACAATCCGAGGCACGGCGACGTGGTCGGCGAACCACAATAGCCATACCTATGTTATGCGCGTGAAGCTGGTGCGGATATTCGTGGAGGCTGCATTGTGCTCGCACAGCGCACGTCGATCGCGAGTGATTGTGATCCTTATTAAGAGCGAACGGGGCAGCCTGGACCGCCTGCAGGGGTTGCAGGAGCGACGCGGAAGCCGAAATTCCCCTGCGAGGCGGACGATCGGCGGGGTGGGGTGGGAGGGGGGAGCTTCTCGGATTCCTGCGTTTTACAAAAATATCGGAAAACCCACCGTGCGCAGGGTGTCTCGACCCCGAGCCGGCTTAAGGATGAACCGGGCGCGTCGTCTGAACCAAAAGTTAGGAAAAGAGAAAAGTTATTGCACGCGGCGTATCTGTAGTCGGGATGTTGTTTCGTTCCCGGTTTTTCGAATATATTTTCTCACTTCTCGTAAGGTAAGTTTACCAGTTATTGACGCGTTTAGAACAAATTATGAACCATTTTAGTTTTCCAAAATTATAAATCGATATCGCAAATTGTGAAACTCTCGATGATTGAATGACTAAAACTAATTGCCGGACGGTTGGACGCTACAAATTTATTTTTTCATAATTTAAGAACTGAGCATCGTATAGATACAAACAAAAAAGGTCGATAACTGGTACACTTACATTAACTCTTGATTCAGGCTGTTCGGCCGATTCGTCTTTAATCTCCCGTACACGCAAGCTGCACCTTGCATTTCCGTTCAGCACAGTAGCAGCGTCGAGACTAGAAGGCCAGTTTTTATACGGCTCGCTTTGACGAGTAAAATAAGGGAGGGGGGCAAGAACCCCACGTCACACTCACAAAAGTAAAATAAACAATACAAAAAAAAAAATATCGCTACTCACCCTCGAGGATCGCATCTCGAAAGTCCGTTCGTGAAAATCACAGGCACAGACACTGCACTTTTAAGACTATATTTGAATTTACGTAACAGTTAAAACGCCGAGTGGTTATATGCGAATTAAACGCAGGATTTATTATCCTGCGAAGCGCGGATTGATTCTGAACGATGTTGACGACGCGACGTCGCAGCGCTGACTGATTACGTCTTAATTTTGACCTCGCACAATCGACGTTCGCATCATGTCAACACGGACGCTCGCTCTGTTTACATCCGACGGTTATCACGGACCGCTTAGAAGGAACTGGCCGAGCTTTTCGGAACCTCAATTCCTGTCGGTTTCGTTGATATTATCCGAATCTTGGTCGCATGCAACCTCCTTGGATGCGGCAATAACTGCGATGCGCTTCGTTCATCCCGTTACTGCAACTCGAGTGCATTCCGAGGAATTCCATGAGCGGTTTTACTTGTGCTGTAAAATATCTTAGTATACATTACATCAATATTCTGTGCGTCTGTTAGTTGTGGTACAATTTTTCAACAACTTGACCGATCGAGGTCATATTCGTACGATATATTTTTATTGTCGAGAAGATGTTTCACAGCTATGCGGAGATTAATTTTTTTCAACCGGGGGATTAGATCAGGTTCGGTTATAGATTATATCGTTAAATTTCGACGCAGGCGAATCCACGATGATCAGCTGTTATATTGTACAAATTCATGACGCAATTTTGGGACGAAGGATCTGCTCTGGTCGCATTTTTTACCGCCCGACGAAATCAACTTGGCAGACATGGCCCACTCAAAATCGCTCATCTCTCTAGTCCGTCAGGGAGTTTCCTTATCGAAAATCGCGCCGCACGCGGACTCGGAGAGTTTTCGGAGGCACCTCGTGGCCGGGATACCTGGTAGCGGATCCTTTCGTCGTAGAATCGGCTCTGACATGTCCGTTGGCGTGGAATAACGCGTTTACGAGAGGTCTTTGTCCGTACGGCGCTCCGAACTCGTTTCGGAGGCTCGAGGAGCGCCTCTTGCTCGGAAGATCATACCGGCCGACGGACAAACGAGACGAGGAGAATTTCCCGGGTGTTTCTTAAGCGGCGGCGTAACAAGCGGTAGCCGGTAGTAATTGGATAATCGTCCGTCTTCGAGGCCCCCGGTTAGCTGTAATAAGGGATGATTTTTAAGGTAAGGTATTACAGATGCCTGCACATTGCACCCGACCCCCGAAAAATACTTCCCGTCTACCGATCGCACGCTCAATTTACCCGGTTCCTGAAAATTAGCGCCGCTACATTCGACTTGGATGCGCTTTTCAAAGCTCGATATTACAAACGCGTGCAGTGTGGTAACGCGGATCGAAAAGTAGAAAAATCCTGTGCATGTCCTACAAGTTATAACCGCGGGCGATACGGGGCGGGAATTTCTCGCTATGCGGGGATGAGAATTTAACATTGGGGCAAGCGAACCGAGAGGAGACGGAAAATTGTGCAGGAAAAACGTCGACGGTCTGAAGTGCAGCGTCTCTGCAGCCGCGATTCAACCGCCCGTCGTAAGTTCGCTGCTACGTTATGCACCGCATCCCCAACCCTTCACCCCCTCCCGCCACCCTTCTTCACCCACTTCCCGTATTTGTTACCGCCGTATGCCCTCGCCGCTCGTTTCACAATGTTCTCAACCATTAGCCGAATTGCAAACCTGCAACTTCTCGTCGCACGTCGCCTCCGGCACGAGACAGTTTATCGAGTGATTGTCGCAGGGATGTATGTAGGTTCATACACATATATACATATATATATACATATATACACACACACGTATACATATACCTGCCTATAAAGGCCGCGTTCAGAAAAGTCAGGATAAAAAAATGTGAACCGGCGCGCGACTTTGTACGGGCGGTTTTGAGCCGTGTTTTTTTAAGAGGCATTCGACGATCGGATCTCGCTCTCTCTCTCTCTCTCGGTCTGTAGTATTTTCAGAAAATGCTGAAATCAAGGAAGCAGCTAACGGAGCGGAGATACCTACGGATTTTTCAGACGGGTAGGGGGGGGGTTAAATCGAATGAAAAGTCCTTCTCTTATACGCGGTACGTGGCAAAGTGGCTAGGATCGAGAGTTCGAAAAAAGCAGGGAGTGAAAAAAAATATGTATTGCGAGTATGGGGGGGAAAAAAAAAAAAAAAAAACGGTGAAAAGGTTGCCATTAATAACTTTAATAACCGTCGAATATTTTGAAGAACTTGAAATACATTGGGTGTTGCGAGAAGAAAAAAAGAAAAGAAATATTGGCGTGTAAGGTATTATATGTATTGAGAATCGGGCGCCGGGTCAAAGCGGCTTCTTTTCCCTGTGTTGTACCCGTGCACGGATGATGGGGTGTCTATAGAAGTAAAGGCGGAGGGGAGGGGGAATAACAAAACGCAACAAATATTTCGGCAAATAGTAGAAATAGAGGATATTTCTCTGCGCGTTCGTCGGCATTGTCAGCAGCCCGCTGTCAGAATATCTCCGGACTACGAGGTCGGCACTGCGGAGGATCGCAGGAGGAAAGTTAGGGAGGCCTCGGATTTTCGAAAACATGTCCGCAACAATGAGGGTATGATTATTATACAAATTTTTTTCTTCCCCATTCTTCCCCTCTCTTCCTATATATCCCATCTCGCCGCCCTTCCATAACGCCGGTTTATATACCTGCGGACGGTCAGCGAGACCGGACCCTCGTCACGTCGTCCACAGGAGCATCTCAATATAGGACGCGAGACATAGACTCGAGTCTCTCCAGGTCGAGTCCTCGTCTCTACTGACCCTTCGTTCACGAGGTGAAGTCTCCCCCGTTTCACGGATATATTTTTTCCCTCAAACGCCGCACCGACAGCTCCTCCTACTTCTGATCCAGGATTCCCGGATACGAATCCAACACCTGGTCACCCCGTAACGATCCCGCAGCTATTTAACGCTCCTTTTTCTCGCAATTTTCACTCTCCCGAGATACTTCGGCCTCTTGTTCCATCTTTCGAGCGAACGTTTCGAAATTGAGAGGATAAGTGTATCCGTATAATTTCGGAAGCTTATTATAATACCATGAGATTTATAGAGTTTCTCCTTGTCACGTAGACCTAACTCAAGTTCACCGCAAGTATTCTCGGTCCTGTCGTAAAAATCGATCCAACGTCAGCGCAGGCTAGATTCGTTCGATAAAAAAAAGCTCCTACTATTATACTCGATAAGAATACGAGATCGTGATCTGATTAATGCGGACGTGAAAAACACAAAGGTATGTGTATAATGTATATATATATATATATATATATATCGGGAGAATAAATAGTCTGAAGAGAGAGAGAGAGAGAGAAAGGAAATAAAGGGATCCGAACGGAGCAATTTTCCTTTTCATCGTTTGAAATTTGTCAAACAGCAGAAGCGGAGCGTTATGGTCTCGGGCATATCGAAGAGGGTCGACGCGTTACGGGAGGGCGCAAAGTTGTCAGGGGCGAGGCGGAGGGAAGGCGTTGAGGCGTCTCAGGTCGGGTACCAATTTTCAAACGCGGCACGTCGCGAACGCGTTATTGAAGGCCGCCGAGCGGGTATTGAGCGCTGAGTATCCGAATGATCGGTGTGTTCCTGGGAGAATAGGGTGTATGGGGTGGGACTCTCGGCAGGGTACGCGGTAAATGGCTCCTCCGGAATTCATTCATCGGCCGGAAACTCCACTTCTGAAGGGTATGCATAGGTATGTACGTGTGTACGCACCTACCGATCGAGACGAGACGCTAACCACCTACAACACAAGCACACGACGACTCCGATGCGGAGTGCTTACGATATCTATGTGGGTATACATATAGCGCAAGTTCTGCGGAGGTGAAAGCTCACAATCGGACAACCGCCCGGGATGTCGTTTCAATCGATGCAACTGTGTTTACCGTACTTAGAAACTCGCCGGGTTTCCTACTTTATATATTATATACTGGGACTTTTGCCCCGCTTTTTACTCCACCGCTTACACGTATGGGTGCGACAAAGGAACGCGGTGTGCATTCTGCGACCTGCGACGACACGGCTAATTTTGTCAGGCTGAAGAGCCTCTCTTGTGACGATGATGCCTCCTGATATTTCCGACTTCTTCGGGATCTCTCAATTCCCTTTCAGTACAACTCGAGCTATGCCTGCGTTTCTTGAATACCATTGTTGAACGCACAATGTATATATACATACATATACTCTCACAGCAAATGTAGATAATATTGCACTCGTTCATATGTGGTGTATTAGGTTTGCAATGGTTTTTTGACCATCCAGAAGAAAGAAGTCATTGACAGGTTTAAACCCAGTTATTGATCCTTTTATTTTCCAACATTATAAATTGATGGCATTGATTGCAAATTTATCGATGACTAAAACCAATTGCTAGAGGGTTAGAAACGACGAATTTATTTTTTTCGTAATTATAGAATTAAAGATCAAACAAATACAACCAAAAAATTCGATAATTCGGACAGGGTCAATAACTGGTACACTTACCTTAACGAATAAGCGAATAGGAAGACTATATTATATTTCAATACATATTCGATTACACGATAGACATTCGAATCGTGCATAACGAAAAATTATCCACTCCACTGCGTATCTCGAAATTTGTATAACATCATCGCACGATTCCTAATATATAAAAATTGAGCTCTTTAGCTGGTGGATGATACGTTATAACAGAAAGGAGAGGAGAGACGAGAAGATAACAAGAGCAAAATGGGGAGGAATGGTTTACGCGTATGCGTTATCCACGGGAGAAACGGTGACAAGTAAAAGTGAAGAACTCGGAACGCGACGGGACGCGATATGTCCGGGGGGTAGGGGTGGATAAAAATGTGTGCGCGAGGGTGAGAAAAAAAAAAAAAGAAGAGAAAGACGAAGTAAAAGAAAAAAAAGAAAAAGTGGAATACATAAAGAAAGAGAGACTGGGGAAAAAAATATACAAAAAGGGAAGAAAAAGATTCTTTCGTCAAGGGGTGAAAAGGGGATGATGGATGTGCTGCGTCAGTCGCTACGTCAGCGAACCTCTGTCGCGTGTCTGTAAAGCACCGTATGTATCCACCTCCGGCTTCTTCTTATTCTTCTTTCCGTCTTCACCCTCCCCCTCCCCCTCCCGCCCTTCTTCCGCATATCGCATATAATACATATCATCGCGCCTTTCAGCGGCGTCAAAACTCCCCGAACCATTTTCCAAAACGCTTCTGGATCGATCGAACGGTTTCCATATTTTTATCCCCCCAATTTTTTCTTCCAAAATAGGAGAAGTTTCCAAAAAAAAACAGAAAAACAGGCAAACATAATTACCGAGCTTCGCTACTGCTTGCCTGAGGATGCAAAAAGGTTTAATCAGTCTTTTCCTGTAAATTCGGCTAAACTAAGGCGTAAAAATTTTGAGATAAAAAAAAAAGCAAGGTTCCCCTCTCGCGTGATCCGCTCCTGCAGAAGGCGGAAGAGCCGAGGGACGGACGCAGCAGCATTTGCGAGGCTAATGAAGTCGTAATGGTCGTTCATGACGGGCGCATACATACACGCGTATTATACACACGGAGTACGGGTGTAAACCCGAGTGAAAAAGGGCTCTGGGTGGTGAATTAGGGCTGCGGAATAGCCAGTCAGTCTCCTGCACACATTTTCACAGCGTACGTATAAGGTACTTGTGTAAGGTAGGGTCGCGGGGCTGATATTAAATGCAAACGTTACAATATCAAAACAACTCTAACGCACGTAACGCGCGCGTCAGAATGCCCACTTGAAGACACCCCTCGGATGCAGCAGAGCACCGAGCGCTAAATAGCCTGGTATATACCGTATACATAGGTATATGTTTCTCTCGCTTCGATTCGTTCCTTCTCATTTCAACCTAGAGCCGAGCCTCCTAGGGCGGCCGATCCCCCCTTTCGAAAGCGTTAGCTTTTCTACCGCGTGCGTTATACGTGATAGACACAATGGAACCGACATACCGATCGGAAAACACGATTCGTATTCGTAGGTATACCGTATCTGCGAGTTTTTCCTCTACCCCACGATTCACCCCGACATTTTCTCTACGTGTTTACGCGTCGTAATAACAATAATTAATTACATTATCCCGCATTCACACTTGCAGGTGATGGTGGTAACGTACAGTAATGGCTGTCTTCTTTGACTCCTCGTCTCGCGATTTTACGGTACAATTTTCGTACGCGTGAAATCGAATACACGGATTTCAACGAATTCCTTAATCAACGTACCGAAATACCGATCTTAATTATTCAGCACGTGCTACAAAGGACGTAAGTAAGGACGGACAAGAAAATGTCGACGTTCAGTTAGATGAATATTTTTGTATCAGGGTGTGTATGTGTAAGGTGTAAAGTATAACGCAGTGCGAGGTCGTTTTTTACACGCTCAACTTATCGCGTATGCGAATAGACTATACATGTATATATACAGTATATGTATAAGCTGTTGACGCAGGATAATTCCAGTAAGTACGAAAAGCGACAGATTTCCCAAGAGTTAATGGAGCGTGTATCGGGCATTTATTGCGACGCGAGTGATTACCATAATTTTTCCATATTTCCGTGCAAAGTTTATTGCGTGACACACACAGAGCATCGAAGCCGTGATTATTCGTCTGTCGCGGGACGTCAGACGTCCTCTCCCATCTGCTCGGCAGCACCCCCCCGACGCCTCAAGGATGACTAGGCAATTTGCGAAAAGCTCATTGCGAGACCACCAGGATCACTCGAGTATCGGCGCGAAGGTCGCGACCTGGCGAAGATGCAGAGGAAGAAAAAGATCGAGCGCAAGTTCATATCGTGCGACTGTTTTCCGAACAATGATACGAAGCCTGGTGGGAAGAGTGCGTTTGAGAAATCGAGGTGCCGGTGCTCCACCCCCAAGCTTCGAGGAACGGCGTCCCGACGCACACAGAGACGGCAGCGCCCTTACACCGAGTGGTAAAACCGGGAAAAGAACGACTCGGAGTGACACCGGCAGAATAGGCGTGGCCGCTCAGCCGCGATCTTATACACCGAATAAAAGAGACTCCCTTTTGAATAATATAAGGACTGCGAAGTCGTCGAGGACGACGGCCACGAAGCCTGATACAGCCGCCTTGAATGAACCGCCCGGCAAGGAGCCGCTCGAATCTCTCTCGAATGGCTTGTGCGCCTCGCCGCCGTGGCTGGCTTGTCAAGGACACAATGAACCGAGGTTATCTATTACAGGGACCACGCTGCTCGCTCCCTGTCCCCCCGCCTCCGAGCCTCTCGCTCTCCTCGCCTCTCCTGCCGCTGCGCAGAAACTGATTTAGCGATTTTTTGCCAACTTTTCTTTCAATCGAAAAGGAACTTATCACTTTTCTTTTCATGGAGTACGAGATCGCCATTCTTCATTCCTCGTTTTTGCCGGCCGCAAGCTTCACTCGAGCAAAGCATCGGCGAAGGCGAGATTTAGCCGTCCGTATTATTCGGTCCTCGATTCGAAGCTCGAACACCTTTCCCGACGAGAAACGAACGTTGTCGAACGAGAACAACGATGCCACGATGATATTTTTTTTAAGGATCCGTTAATCCCAGATAGCGTTGAATCAAACGCCGAATAGGATTGATCGATACAACGGAGCTAAGTGATTTGACTTTGAGCAATGGTGAAACGAAGATTTCGTAGTTATACTAGAAACCACTGATCGGAAACAGCGGTAAGAATAACAAGACAAGCTTACAGTTTTTACGGCAAAATCACTGATCAAACGGCCAAAATAAAAACGAAAATAATTCATCGTTAACAATCGTGGCTGTAACTTCGGTCGAAATACACTCAACGATCAGCCATGTGCCGGCATGGTTTGATGATGGAGGATAAGCGTCCTTGTAATGGACGATTCGATCAGCGAATATTTTGTACACAGTCTGTTCGTCCCTCGACTTGCTCTCTTCGAGTCTCTCCATCTAATTCTAAGTTTGCTTTCTCCGTATACTTCCTAATTTGTACTTACGGATGACCACCCTCGTGTAACGAAACATGGTTCCATCTATCTATCTATCCCAATGTCTTGTTACAGGACACAGCGGGGTCAACCAGCTAGGAGGAGTCTTTGTCGGAGGTCGACCTCTACCGGACTCAACGAGGCAAAAGATTGTCGAATTGGCGCATTCGGGTGCGAGGCCGTGTGACATCTCGCGAATACTTCAAGTGAGCAACGGATGCGTCTCAAAGATCCTTGGCAGGTTGGTTGAAATACTGCACACACGCACGCACGCACACACACACACACACAATCGAATAACCACGCGCTGCGCTAAAAATCGACATAATTATAATTTAGAAAAAGGCTTCTGATTTTTCACTCTCTCTTCTTCTTCTTCTTCTTCTTCTTTTTCTTTTCTTTTTTTTTTTCCTCCTTTACTAATCAACGGAGCATAGGCAATGGAATGTACGCATCTTTAACCGCGATATTTTTCGTCAAAGAAACTCCCCTCTTTTTACCCGTCAGTTTTGCGGGTTCGCCGATGCGACTGTAATTAGGTTTTCCGCTTGACCTTGTCGATGCGGAGACAAGCTGCTCTCGCCTTTTCCAACTTGTGTAGGTACCAGCTCGAGTATTTTTTTCCACGAAGCTGTGAGAGTTCGAGGTGAAAAATAGAGAGGAAAAACCGTTCCGACTGTAACGATATGAGAAAAAAAAAAAAAAAAAAAACACCAAAATAGCAGAAAAAATGAAAATCTTCGGCGTACACGCGAAAATCTTGATACCTTCATCGTTCGCTTCGTCCTCGTTAACTCCGACCTCGAAACCGTTGGCCACAACCTGGCTCAGCACTGCCACGAAGTCACGGCCCGGGTTAATCCACCGGTATCAAGTAGATTAGCTCTGTTCGTAGTCGGACAAACGATTCCGCCCGTGGTTCCGAGATTCGGGGAGTTCGGAGGTCGGAGGCTGGTTATATCCGCGAGGTCGAAGAGGAGATAATCCTGTGCCGTGGAAAATCAGTAGACAAAGTAAATTAAAAGGAGGGGAAAAAGACGAAGAGAAAGTTACGGGGAATTCGGGAGCAACGCGCGTTATACGCGCGCACTAGATTCACAGACTCTATCTCCGTCTACTAAATTGTACCGAAAATTCTTATTGTTGCAGGTACTATGAGACGGGCTCGATAAGACCGCGTGCAATCGGCGGTAGTAAACCGCGAGTGGCCACCGCTGAAGTTGTCAGCAAGATTTCCCTCTACAAGCGGGAGTGTCCCTCGATTTTCGCGTGGGAAATCAGGGACCGTTTGCTCCAGGAAGGCGTCTGTACCAACGACAATATACCCAGCGTGAGTACGATTGCGTTGTTCGAACAATACCGCGCGTCGGCGTCGAGGAAACGCCGATAAGGGGGTGAAATTTTTTCGTCGGCGAACCTTGACGCCTTGGCGAATCCGCGTTTCGTTGAAGTTATTCACGTGTGAGACAACCTCTCCGACGTGACGTCCCGCTCGAAGGGGGAAGGTAAAAATTGATCCTGCCTCCGGTCGCGTCTCAAGGTCTGTCGTAGGCTCGGAACGTTAACGGCGAGGCGGCGGCTGCCGGCGGGTGATGAGAAAGGCGAAGAGAGAGCGGATCCGGACGGAGGAGAGACCAAGAGAGAATGAAGGCAGAGGAGGGCTGCGAGAAGAATAAAAGTGTCCGTGACTCGCGAACCGGCCGTTGCCATGGTTATTTGCATGCGTCCAATAAACGGTGGCTAAGGGGCTCTCGCCCGCTCCCTTCCGCCATGATGGCGTGGGTGGCGATGGGGTGAAGGACGGGCGAACGGGGCGAAGAAAGAGGGTCGCTAAACTCCCCCTGCAGCCGCCCTCCCGTAATGGCTTCGAAGGAGCTCCGAGGAGCGAGGAGTTAAAAAACGGAGGAAGCGCGGCGCGGGGTGTTCCAGAGGGAGGGATGGTCGCGAGGTTTCTATCCGTTGGAATCTAGATTACGGGAATACGAGGTTGTACCTACGAGAGATGCGAGACGAAGGGGGGGGATCAAGTAGCAAAAAAACTCACGCTGTGCACCGGTTACAATTAACGACGAAGTATAAATTCCTTTTGACGTAGTTTCGAAACCGTTGTTACGAGCACGGTTCTGGCTCAGGTCTGGAAGTTCGACCCGAATGTCACAGGCGATTTCGCAAAATACATCTTATTTTCGATTAATATACCGATATCGGGTTTCCTCGCGATCGTTGGCCTCCAGGCTGTAATGATCCGCTAAGTATACGCGAGCCGGCCTCTTGAGTTGCCTAAGAAGCCGCTAGATTACACGATATACAATTCTTTGTCCAAAGCTGAAATTCACCTTAACGTCAATATTGTTGAGAAATAATATCGTTACGTAGAAGAGTTACGTACGTCGGGCTTTCTAGTTCGCGGTAACGAGACCGATCCTTCAATTCATTCGGATTCTTATTTTTTTTGGCCTTTTTTTTTTATAATTATTCGAAAATTCTCCCCCTATCTTTCTCTCTCTCCGTCACTTTATACACAGTCGATTTTTTTCCTGATGGAAAAAACCACGAAGGAAGTGGCTGATTGGAGATAATCGTGAATTCGGTCTGATAGCGAATCTGCACACGTGAATAGGTACGGGGTTCAAGTCGAGGGGTTCCTGCGGGATGCGATATTAAATATAAAATTTTATAAGAGGCTGCGGTGGGCGGAGGGGGGAAAAACGGGGGGTGACAAGGTGGTAAAAACAGCGAAAAATCAGGGGAGAGAATCTGGGTAACTCGGGGTAGGTATAAGGTATACAGGAGGACCGGCACCTGCAGCGTTGCTGCTGCTGCTGCTGCTGCTGCTGCTGCGAAGCGTATCCAATTTGATGGCATTACAATAACGGGGGTAATGTCTGAGAATAATGAAATTTCCCCCAATCACGAGGACTCGCTCGGAATACGTTTCCCGAGCGCTCACCTCATCCTTCTCCTTTCCTTTCTTCCTCTCTCCCTTTCTCCCTTCGTCTCTCCCCCCTCCCTCCCTCCCTCTCACTCTCTCTCTCTCTCTCTCTCTCTCTCTCTCTGGCTTCCGGCACTATTCCCGAAGCCTCCATTGTCTACGCGACATGATCGCAGAGTGTGTACAGATCGCTTTGGAATTATCTCGATTAGCCGATCTATTTCTAAATCGAGTTTTAGTCCTCCATATACACGGAAAAAAATGTAATGCAGATTTTACATCACCTAAATGTACACGAATTATGGTATATCCACGTATAAGCATAACGTAACTCTTACCGTTGGTTCCTTGACTCTTATTATCGGATTTGTAACTCTTGCCACAAATTGCTGCAACACCAAAAAATGTAAAATCTACAATATATTTCTTTCCCTGTAACTTCTGACGTATTTCATCTCGCGCATATCTTACCGCCTTTCTCAATTTTTACGTTCCAACGACTGCAGCATATACAGCTGGAAACAGGCATGCGTACAGTGTTTTCCAATCAGTTCTGAGACTCACCCCGAAATTCGTTTATTTCTCCGCACCCTTCAACCTCTCGATCGTGCCTTTTCTTCTCGTCGTACTTCTCGCCCCGCATAAGCTGCGCGCTCCTTCCACTGTATCATCACGCAATTTTCTAGCGAAAATTTGAATCCAGTGACGCGGGCAGATCGCTCGCGCCGGGTGTTGCCGCCGGCATCGGGAAAGCGGGGCGGCACGGCGGGGTTACGTTCGTCCAGCTCGGCGTTCTGGTACCCGGATTTGAATCTGGCACCAGGCGGTGGAGCCGAACCGTTATTGGTTTAACCGCGTCACTGATTCTGGCTTAAATCCAGCGGCTCTCATTCCTTTTTCCGTGCCCAAACTCCCGTCGACACTTCGCCAGGCAAATCCCGCGGTATTATTATATAATATCCAGATGTTTGAAGGCGGACTGCTGCATTTGAAGAAAAAAGAAACAGGCGGAGATAAATTTAGCAGCGCCAAGTGTGTCCGTAATTCGATATACCTGTACATTCCTCTTATATATACTTCTGTATTACTGTATTTAGAAAATATGGTCACGGTATAAATATATTAAATATTTAAAAGAAAACTTATTTCATTCGACTCTAACGTCGTACCTATAATAGGTATAACACTTTACACACAGCTATGTAATTATTTTCGCAGAGATGCGTTATCGGCGAAAAAAAGACGTTTAATATTACCCGCTTGTCATTTTCTACGAGAATATTATCGATTTAGAAGAGCGAAGCAAAAAAAAAAAAAAAAAAAAGGTTTCAAAATTGAAATACGAGTATAACGACGCTTTTCCAACGGTGTAAGTTTGATCGACGATTTCCGAACGTTTAAACCGCGTTCCGGTACAAATTCCAGGGAGCACCGCTGTTCGGGAAGATTACAGTTGTCCAAGCGAACCTCGGCGTGCAGGCGTGATGTTTCATGTCAATAATGTCCCGGGACACCGGCGAGGGGAAGCTGGGGGGGAGGGGGAGCGGAACGCGGGTTCCGCGTGGGCGGCATTTCGACGCGGCGTGGACACTGCGTAAATTAATCGTCTCCCGACACCCCCGGCAAACCCGTCCCCGTCCTCTTCCTCTTCCTCTTCCTCTTCCTCGCGAATTGTTTAACTGAGTGGGATCCGTGCGTGCCGCGGGACTGCGTTACGAGGTCCTCGGCCGGGCCGCGTTCCGCACCCTCGAACAACTGCGGAGGCATGTAACGCACGCCCTCGGCTCGTGTTCTACACGTTCGAGATTGTCGCCAGTGTCCGGTACCCGGGTAAGCGATGGGTGAAGGGGTGAAGGGACGAAGGACGGCAAAAACGATTTAAACGGTTTGACGCGCCCCGCGCGATTCGACCGCAACTCCGATTCCTCCGACAGTGCTGCCTACGTTTTACGCCGCGCTCCTCCGTGATGTATTAGCAATAGGGATGAAACTCGCCGGACCGTCCGAATCGAAAGTTCGGAGAGGAGAGAAAAGTGGTTGAAAAATGTTTAGATCTGCGATAATGACGGTGAAAGCGAATCGAAACACATCGACTGTTACGTGTAGGTAATAGATATGGATTCGAACAAATGCGAATGACACGAGCTGCAATAATAAGGTTAAACGCGTAACTTGAGAAACGATTTTTTGTAATTAGAACGTTCGGAGTGATTGAATTCTCGTGTTTTTCAGCCGATTCTAACGATTTTAGACACAGATCTCCAGAGATTGCTTGAAATTTTTTTTTATACAAATCTGTAAGTTGTCACCAGACTGGATAAGAAATATATATTTGTACAAGTACGGTACAACAGATTTTTGTCAATATATTGTTTTACATATTTCCGCCTTACGTGTGTTCCTGCAACGTTATGCAGACAATTTGTGAGGACATTGTCGGCAAGCGAAATAAGTCAAAAAACATCAAAATCGGATCAAAGACACGGAAGTTGAATAATTTTGGACGTTCTAATTATAAAACCTCTCGACAAATTGTCGATATCTAAGCTTGCGTTTTGGGAATCCTCTCAGATTAATTTCTCTAGCGTAAAACAGAGATGTTGTTTCCATAGTTCGTATTACGATTCGCTGTATCATTCGTGCAGCTGATACCATAGTATATTTTCCGAACAGTTTTTCCTCTCTTCCCAACTTTTGATTCGGACGGTCCCCGGCCGATTCATCCTTAACTACACTACACGTACATTCGCATCGCGGTTTATCTCGACACCGTCCGAACCCCGAGTTGTTTGTCCCGCGCTATACGTTCAATTACGTATTCCGTCCGCGTGCTCCAGGGGCGTCAAACACACTCGCAGTATAATCGTGGGATTAGATTCAATTCTTGTCAAACGATAGAACGATTAAACCTCTTTTATCATTCGTTTCTTTTTTCCGCTCTCGAAAGAAACACTTGCATTTGTAACGTTTCTCTCCCTCGCAGACGCCCGCAACGGAACAGTTGCACACTTTAACAATCGTCGTTTCCACGCAGGTGTGGAGAACTATCGAAGGTGAAAGTCGGCGTTTGCAACGGCGAAGTGGGAAAATAATAAAGCGCAAGTCTCGAGCGTATTTCTTGACCGCAAAAGTGGGACGAGACGCGTCGTTCGAGTATCATAAATCAGGGGAAAGGGGCGTATAGCCCCCTATATACGCTATACCTGGTCTACTACGACTCGTTGCCTTAGAGACAAAGAGAGATTTTCTCGCTCGCGGATATATCTGAGCAACCGAATATATTTAGCGGGGCTCGATTTGTGAGGGTGAGTTTCGGGGTGACAAAGCTCGGCCGGGAAAAAATACATAATGCAGAAGCCGGACGTCTACGCGCGACACCCTCTGACTCGGACCAAGTCACCGAGAAGCGCAGAGAGAGAGAGAGAGAGAGAGAGAGAGAGAGAAAGAGAGTCAACGCGGAAGGCAGAGCCGAGAGAAGAGAAGAGTTGATACTCTCTCCCTCTCTCCCCCTCGAAACCCGCGAAGCTCCCTCGTCGATCGTTCTTCGTATCGTAACGGGGGTGCATTGATTTACGCAGGGTGAAACCGTTCGCTGTTTTGCCATAAGAAAAAATCCTACCACCTTCCCCTCATACGGCACAGAGGACGATTCACTCTACTCGCGTGGAGAGTTTGCGCCGTTTTCAACCGTACGTTTGAACCGGATATCCGACATTTTTTAAATTATCATTTTTTTTATTTTTTTTTTAGACACCAACTTCAGACTTTTTATCGTAAGATTCGCATCTCCGAGAGCTTTGTCACAGTGAATAATTACCAGATCTGAGAACGGACGTAAAATGCAGGAAGGAACGAATGAACCGTATAATCCAATGGAATTAGTTAGAGCGTAAAATTTTCGAACCCTTAGTCCGCAGGGATTTCCAAATCGAGAATAATCGCCGCAGGTTCTCTCTTAACATTTATCTGGCACCTTGGGGCCGTTCTTAAACGTTTCTGTGATGTAAAAATTTTTTTTACCATCTTGAAATTAAAAATTATTGTTGCTGTTTTTTCTACCTTGTAAAAGAGACTTGAGTGAATACCCAAAAAAAAAAATAAAAAATAAAAATCAAGTCAGAATATAAAATTGCTTCGGTGCATGACCCCAAGGTGCCAGCTAAAGGTTAAGAAACCAAACCACTTCGACAATACCGATGCCAAAAAAGCTCGTTTTTTCACCGATCGAAAGTTTCGCGCAATATCGGTGTATACGATAATAATATGAAATAATTACAGGATAAACAAATGAAGAAGCAAGGTAAAATTCCAGGATCCGATCGCCACATAAAAGAAGAACGCTCGAGCGATTAAACGGTCGAATATGTAAGAAACGGTGATAGACGAAGGGAGACAGGCGGTACATCGTACAAAAACGGGCGGGTGGCTCGCCGTCCGAGAATCGAAACCTGCGGAGGACTCGAGGGCCGAAAGATCTCCCGGAACGATAAACCGCGTTGTTATCCACACGCGGAGGCAAGATGGCGAGCTGCTGTCCGAGCGGGTAACGTCAAAGTCGCTCGAAAGCACTTCGAGCGGGCTGCAACCCTACACCGGTCATCGGGTTCACGGTGCGTGTATGGTTACGCACACGCGGAGCCGACGCGACGGGGCCCGACGGGGCCCGACGTCAGAAAAATGGGTCCGGGGCCCGGTGCGGACTCTCCGAGTTGGACGGCTCATTGTCAGCGGCTCGTTTAACGCGATTTCACCGAGCCGAAGGGACACCCGCGATCCACTTTACCTCTCTTATTATTATTGTTATTATTTTTGTCGTTGTTGTCGTTGTTGTTGTTATTATTTTTTTAACCAACTATCGGACGTATCGACTTACGCCCCACGTCGCTGCAGCCTTTTCTGACCCACGCAACGCCGCTAAAGTTTCTCTCCGTGATCAAGCCCGAGCTGCTTTGCCCCTCCTCTCTTATCTAGTAGCTACCATCTCAATTCGTTTCTGAGAACTCCGGTTCACGCAGACCGATTCCTCGAAGTTTCACGAGACATCGCATTATTTTCTCACCTCCTGATGTTGATCGTTTTACCGATTATGTAAGCAATATATGTACTCTTCATCTTTAATTTCTCAAAAATGATCCGATGAAAATCGTTCGGGTTTAAATCAAGTTACGCGGATCGTCAGAATTATACCGTGATGCGAATTCGCGTGTGTGCAATCTCGAAGGGTTGACAGTTTGTTCTGCAATTAAAAAAAAAAAAAAACATCGTACCGCCCCAGCGTCGCGTCCGTATCGTCCATATCACAGCAACTCAGCTTTCGAAAGCTCGAGCCCCCGTCAAGTATCGGTTTTGCCGACCTATAGCTGGTAGATAAAGAAGCGGACGGTGCAGAAAAGCGTAAGTGCGAGTGAGCGTGTCGGATGAGTTGAGTGTACCAGTTATTGACCCTGTCCCAATTGCTGACCTTTTTTCATTGTACCTGTTCGATCGTTGGTTACAAAATTACCAAAAAATAAATTCGTAGTGTCTAACCTTCCAGGAATTGGCATTGTTCGTCGAGAAATTCACAGTTTTCGCCGTCAATTTATAATTTTGGAAAATAAAAGGGTCAATAATTGGCACGCTTACCTTACGGAATCGGAGGAAGACCTTTGTTACGAAATATTTTTCGCTTTTCTATCAATCCACGCCGCGAACCCGACGTAGGTGGACTTGAATTGTGCAGCGGCAGCCATTCAGCCAGCGAGGCAATATCGCGCGACGCGTGGCGCGTTTCCCCCGCTTTTTACTTCCCCGGCTTGACCCCCTGGGGTGCTTTCGTTAAATACTCTTAGCGATGTTCCCCCGTCTATGCAAGTGTGCGTTCGGAGGGTACGTAGCCGTAGGATAACCGAGAGTGAGAGAGCCAGCTGGCAACGGATTTAAATCCGCGATTATACACCCCCGGCATCGTATCTCCTCGCCCTTTCACCGCTCTCTATCTCCCTCGCTCTGTGTTTAAATTGCGAATACCGCGCGTTCCTCGCGTTCTATTTAAATCTAATTTGTATCCCGTGAAGTTCGGTTCAACCAGTGGTGAACGACTCTTTACCAGCAGCTATGCCGGCACGAGGTTTACGTTTCGCGGTCACTGCGGAACCGGCATCGCGATGATCTTGAAACACTTTTCATTTTTTTGTTTCTAGTATTTCACCCGTGCCCTCTCGATTTTTTTTTTATACTCACTTTTGGCCGCTA
The DNA here is from genome assembly GCF_021901455.1 of Neodiprion lecontei. Taxonomy (NCBI): domain Eukaryota; kingdom Metazoa; phylum Arthropoda; class Insecta; order Hymenoptera; family Diprionidae; genus Neodiprion; species Neodiprion lecontei. The sequence goes on from NC_060265.1 coordinate 5,765,975, forward strand.
CCAAAGCGGCTGCGTTTCTCCGTCGCGACGAAACAGGAACTTCGTTATTACGACGCCTTACTTTATACATATAATAAAACGATATCTCTCCCGGGTGCAATTTACACATGAAGTGGCGGCGAGGGTGAATTAAGAGCCTATAATGTAACTGCTGGGGTGACAAAGTTCAGGTTATAATGAACACGAAGACAATAAAGTACAGTTATATAGATAAATGGAAGTTGAAAATATGATTACATCGAAATGAGAGTAATCGAATATATGTTGAAACTCCTTGAATTACAGAAAAAATAAAGTGAACAAAATAAAGAATAAACGAATATCGAAACAGTCTGAAAAAACACCACCACAAGTTAATATTGCAGGGGGAGAATAGAATAGGACGAAACTCACGTCGTATCGTTCGCTACAATCCTACACGCGGATCGTGGCGGGAAGAGAAATGGCGGGGTGAGATTGAGTCGTCGTCGTCGTCCGGGTCGCGGTCTGCAGCCGATGCCCGAATTTTTAACCCGGATGGATTTCCCACGCCGAGGCCAAGTCCTGGCGATACTTCACTCGAGCGTCACGAGCCGGGGTGACACGCGGGTCGGTTGCAGGAGCGGCGGCGAGAGGGAAGCTTTGCAAGTCGCGTGCCGCGTGCTTCGGATCCGCGTAACGAGTGTAATTGCCGGTGATTACCGGAAAATTGCCATTTTGCCCTCTCCCTCCCCTCTAATTCATCGACTTTTTTCCCGCAAATTTGTGCACGTCGTTGAGGTCCTCCGTCCAACGCAAGTTTCAATTTGATGATCGGAATTGGAAAAAACGAACCTGCGGGAATTAAGGTGGATTGGATTTGAGAAAAATTACGAAGGTTCTTGGACCGAAATTGATAATTTTACACAGTTTTATCTCACAAACTGTTGCGTTCTTGAGCTACGAAAATGTCTTGAGGGATTTAGAAATAGAAAATAATGGAATGGTAGAGAAAAGTTTGGATATCGATGATTTGCTTTGCGTCGCTTCGAAATTTAAAAAAATTCAGTACGATCGTTTGATCACTGAAGCAGAATTTATTCTTTTTTACCAGCATTCGATTCGATACTGCTATTAATTTATTGATCGTAATTATCAACAACATCGGCGAAATGTAGAATCTACTATTTTACGATACAAGAATGATATAATAAGATAAGCGAATTACAGTGAATTTGTAGGAAAAAGTCTTCCGAATAAAACGAGTCGTGATATCGAACGAATCTATCAGACTTTCAACAAACGAATCCTCGATATCTACAGTACTACTCTACGACTTAAATATCTTCAACCATTTTCCATTATCCCTAGAAATTTTCGTAGCTTACGAGGAACTGCGCCAAGTGTAGGACTATCTCAATTGACGTCCAACCCGCCTCCTGTATAAAAGAACAATTACCTGCGCACAGAAAGCCCGATTCAATAAACTCAAAAGCGGCCAACCCACCGCTTGATCCGGCGACTGAAATTGGCCGCAGAAAATTACAGTTTACATGGTAAAGGTTTTGCGAGGTGAGCAATATACAGCGGTGGCTAAAAATTCGGGGGGTTTTTGATTATTTGGTTAGGCGATGGGGTGCCGATCACCTAGCCTGCAATTTCCTCGGGCGCTTACCGCGGGTAGTCGAAATCGTTGTCGAGGTCGGGATCGGGGGCTGGCTAATGACAGGTTGCAGACCCGAAACCCGGGATCCCGGTGCCTGCAAGCCTGCGAGTCGAGGGCGAGACACGTGCTCCTGCTATCATTCGCACCCCCATTGCGATCTGATTCCGATCGAGAACGATTCCGTCCCGTTCCCGTTCTCCCGCACGCCGCGTCGTTCGTCAAGGGCTTTATAAGCCGTGACCGTGATCGTAATTCGCGATTCGTTATGCCACCTCACCCTCCGTTCAAATCCTCTCTCGTTCTCTCTCGATTTCTTTCCCGCACGATTCCTCCCATCCCTGGATTATGTCATATTTAAACGCGTGCCGCGTGTTATCCACGCCTCCGCGAGTTGAATAAATTTCAAGAAACACGTCCGAGTCTCTCGCGAAGTTTCGAAGTTGCGATCGTATTTCTTGTACAGCGCGCATCGTCTGAATAGTTTATCATTTTTATCGCGCGAACAACGACGACGAAGGACACGGATTTTAGCCTATAGTCCAGAGACCAAGAAAAACGAGAAAAAGCAAGTAACGACACGGCTGAAAAGTTGACGAAAAAAAAAAAAAAGAAAAAAAACATCGTAGCAATTACTCCCGAAGCGCGCGTCATCGTCGTGACTGCAGAAACAGCGTGGATCAACGGAGAATTGCACGGAGTGTACGAGTCGGAACTCGGCTGAGATTACACGCAATACGTGTGAGGAATGGAATGGGGCTGCAGATACACCGCGGCTGGGGGATGCTGCTGCTTATCCGATCCCCGCGCGGCAACCGGAAGTCGGTGAATGGCGAGCCCTTACGCCGTGCATGCGCCCCGTCACAGCGCGTGTTTCCGCCCGCCTCTTCCTCCGGGCTTTCTGCTATTACCCCGGCAGAGCGGGGAGAGAGAGACAATATTATGACGTCTCTATCCGGCTCTCCGGCTCTCCGACGCCCCTATCGCTGCTTTTCCTTTTGCCACTTCGCACTTACCACTTCACGCTTCATGCTAATTTTATTGATCGAGCCTACGAGGCCCTGGAGACACCGGGGTGCGGGTACCGCGACTTATTATTCGCAGCCAAAACGCGGGGCGACGAGGAGGCTGATACGCTTTTCATTTGCTGCAGCGCGACTGAACGCAGCGCTGATATTCGAGGACGGACGTTTCGGAGAAACTTGCGGAAATCGGTAAACGCGTGCAGCTTCGGAATTCACTTTTTCTCTGTAACGTTGAAGCTTAACTTTGTAACAAAGTTGAACGGCTACGTGTATGTGGAAGAAAGATCTCCTGGAAAGCTTGGCGAAAGCTCGAGGTTCGCAAGCGTGTTATCTTTGCGTATCACCGCGATTCCGGCGAGTTTAAACTTCGCTTTACGCCCTCTGAACCCAGAGTTCAGGATTCGAGATTTGGCTTGACGTGAAATGTAAACAGTCAACGGTAAAGGCTCGCTAACTGTCCTCACGAGTTAACCCTTCGAGTTACACGTTATTGTGTGATGTGTATAATAAGATTCTTTTGTTTTTTGGAGTCGCTGATTACGAATATGAAATCAGGTTGAAAAAAAATCAAGACGGTGGATCCAATATTGTGGACGAAAATTTCAAACGTGATCGAATACGGTCAAAAAACTCTATGCAAAGGTCTTCGGAGTCGCTGATCGGATTCGCCCTACTGAATTTTCAAAATCTGATTTCAGATTCGTAATCGACGACTCCGAAAACTTATAATTTATGTAAAACATGTATAAGTGTGAAGGGGTAACTTTCTCGAAAATGAATTATTCCTTCAATTTTCACGATATTTTCAATCAATTTGTTTCTAACAATAATAATTTACGTTATAACGCAACAATTACTCTCGAGAATTGAAAACCTATTAGTATGCTATCGCAAATGTTGAAAATAGAAACAAAAATGTTTTCACAGTTCTCTAAACATGCAAAAAATGGATGTAAAATAGGTGGTAAGAATACTTACCACTCTGACTCGAAGGGTTGAGGAGCGTCGCCGCAGCACGAGTTCCGGCCCAGCTTGACATGTAATTCCACGCACAGCTGAGGGATCCTTGCGGCTAGCGGTGTTTACAATTTCCTCATCATTCACGGGCATTGAGGTGATCCAATTGCGCGACAAAGCGTCGGATCCGGCGGCACAGGGGCGGCAATAAAGCGGCAATGAATCGCGACGATCGCTTCGATTCAATTCGTGAATCCCAAGTGCCGGGGCAGCGCAAACACACGAAAGACTCTAGAGTCCGGAGTCTAGGGTCTGAGCCAAGGCAGCCGGATCGGCGCGCTAGAGCGACCTAATGGGATGAAAAAAGGCGGAAAGGAGAAAAAAAGGAACGAACTGACGTGGATCTCGACTCGGCGAGTGACGTCGAGTGCCGCGCGTGCATTCGTTCGTTCTTTCGTTTGTCACCCGGTGATTGACGGCAGTGACAAATAAGCCCTTTGTACAGGGACTCTGGCTGCCGCTCCCTTCGTCCCTGTTCCTGCCATTCTCGCACACATACCTGCACTTTCGGTTCCTGCGCGTGGTCCAGCTTTCCCTAATTGTCCGCATGCCCGTATTTATATCGACGCGTAGAGAGGGACGCGGTTCGGTTCGTTGAACAGCTACGCAAAGTATAGTGTCAAAACACTCGAAGACTCCCCGGATCGTCTCAAGTGATTTCGAGTTGTGGTAAAAGTCTCTTCGATTCCTGTAACCGATAATACACGTGGTTTCAATGATTATTCTATTCGAAATTGGATAGGTTGAAATTACCGTAAGTGCAGTGGGCATCCGTTATTTGGTGGCGTGACGCAAAATACATGAACATATCAAATAAATTAAAAGAAAAAAAAAAAAAATGAAATTTGACAATTCTATATTTTTGCTTCTTTGCTTCGACCCAATTTCCACGATTCGACTATTCAACGTTTATACATATTTCTATGAAATGGACATTCGCGTTTTTCGAAATCCGGTATTGCGACCCTTCTGTTCTCTAATCCTTATACACTATTAGCTACGCCCATGAATTTACTCCCATCGAGTTTTATAATTCTGACAAAAGGTGCGTTGTACAGAAACATCGAGGCGCGAGTAGCGGCATAAAAAATATCTAGAACCTAGGAATAATTCGAATTCGATTTTCCGTACCGCACTCACAGCACGAGCCGGATGTTGCGGATACCGAGAGGGTGAAAACGTGGCCGGGGTTCAGGGCTGTCGAGTCGCATCAACGCCGTGGGCCGGTGACACCGCGACGCCTCGGCGTCGGGTCGTCGGGGCGCCGGGACGCCAGGACAGCGTCGTCAAGGAGCCCTCGAGAGCCGCGACGCAGGCGGAGCCGAAGGATAACGCGGCTTGCCGTCTCTCCTGACCAATTTTAGATGTAATCCAGAGCTTGTCTGACTCCCGGACACCTGGGGGGTCAATCACGTGACGCTGCAGAATCCTGACCGCGGAGACTGCGCCTAGGAAAAATAAGGAAAAAGGATTAGAAGGAAATAATAGGACGAGTAGAGGACGGATCGGGGAAGATGAAACTTTTCAAACTATCAGACGCGGAAATAAGGAGCCGAAGGAACGCGGAAGCGCTTAGCTCTCGAGCTTTTAGAATTATTTCCTACGTAGAACCGCGTCTCGCGATTCGTGTGAATTACCGATCAGAGACGCGGCTGTGCACGAGCAGCAGCTTCACGCGGTGAATGCTCACCTAACGAAAAGTACTTTGGAAGTGGAAAGATTTGATCCCTTAATGCCGGAGTGACAATTTCTCTTCGATTTTTTTTCTTCAATTTTTCATCAGATCTTGATCAAATCTGTGCACAGAAAAGAAACATTCGCAGATTGGAAAGATTGTCTCTCTTTTTTTCTCTCGTCTCGAAAATCTAAAACCCTGTAGCAATTAGTCGGTTATGATTCTTTTGGAAGAAGAAAAAAATATATTTTTGCAATCGTTCGAATATTGTATAAAAATACTGTAAAATTTAAGTCTACAAAACGTAAAATTTTATACTCTGGCATGCAGTTTGCCTCACTCGTATTTTACACGTCAGTTCCAATTCCGTAATAACAAATAAAGTTAAGAATAAACTCACCGACCGAAAACAAATTTTTCTCCGAAAACCGCGATATTGTCGAAACGCGTAGTATCTGTACATATAACAGGTATACTAAGTAAATTGCCTCGAAACCGGGAAAACTCTTTTTCACCGATATTAAAACGTACCAACACACGACGGCACCTGGCGAAGGGTTTTATTACCTTGGTACATACGCAATTTGCAATATACACGGAGTGACGCGAGAAGATTTGAGCCGCAGGCCGTCGCAGTCTGCCGTGGAGTGTGAGATGTACGCTGTGAGAATATGCATTGGCTTGAAAATCCCCGCAAGTCCCCGACGTACTGCGACAGGAAATGCAGTGTATCCGTAAAAGTCCCCTGGTGCGGTTCGACGGCTGCAATATGTGCCTGCGAATAAAGCGAAAGAGTCACCGAATCCCCCCCAGCAAAGCGAGAATAACGTGTTTCTTTTTAATTACCATACGCGTTGCGTTTCATCCACGCGTGCTAATGCCCGTAATAAACCCCAGGAGGCGTTTATCAATCGGCAAACATCGTCCCAAGGTTGGCGTCTCAGCGAATAAGGCTGAGTGCCTGCGGGGCATGTAACGATTTCAACTTCCCACTAATTTTTTTAAAAATTTTTTATTTACTCAACAATAATAAAATAATAATAAAATTATGTATAATGAAATTAGATCTAATCCTCATTTTTTCTCCTCTCCCGCTCCGCTACAGGTATCGTCTATCAACAGAGTGCTGAGGAACCTCGCTGCCCAGAAGGAACAGACCCAGCAACACCAGCAGCAGCAGCAGAGCGTCGGCGTCGGCGTTGGCGTGGGAGCCGGAAGTCCCGCCGAAAGCGTCTACGACAAGCTCAGGCTACTAAACGGCCAGGCGACCGGCTGGCCGAGACCTAATCCTTGGTAAGTAGTCACGGTACCGGTAGCGTCAGACGGGCGAAACAGCTTTCAACGGTTCGCACAGTTCCACGTTGATTGATTCGATTTTCAAAATTGTTCAAATTCCATCGCAAAGTTCCTCCGTCTACCTAAAAAAAAAAAGGGCACTTGATTACTCGGGACGAAATGACTGCGGTAAAAGTACCTCCGTCAATTATTGCTTCGGGCATTGTTATTTCGCAGAAATATTTCTCGAATTTCATCATCAGTACATCCAATACATCCCCCTGCACTGCATCGAATCGTAAAAATCACGCATTTAATCGTCAATTTCGTACATTTTCATTTAATTCAATGAAATTAATTTTTCAAAACCGCGATACTTTATCATTGGCATATGCAATTATAGCAACTATTTAAAGATTATCAAATCGTTTCCGATTTGTCGTTCAAACTTTACGAAGTAATTATTTTCCAAGGTCTTTTTTTCTCCACAGTGCAAATGTCCAGTAATTGTTTCCGAAGTAATCGAATGCGCTGAAAAAAAAAAAAAAAAAAATATTTAGACCTCGCGATCTTCAAGTCCATCGATTTCAGGTACCCTTCCGGTCCCGGGAGTCCGTTTCCGTCCTTGCAGCCGAGCCTGAGTCCAAGTCACTGTTCAGCGCTGCCGCCAGACACGGCGGACATTCTGCACGCGAAAAAGGGTGAGTGCGGATTATACAAATCATTTTGCGGATAGAACGGATTGATTTCAATTGAACAATGACCGAAGGTGCAAGGGGTATAACGTGCTGCACGATTCGTCGGGTGAAAAGTGTGGAATAATTTCTACTACGCGTGGGTGTGCGTGCCGTGTAGTCGGGCGCGTGCACATGGCGGAGCTTTTGGAATATAATTGTAATTTGGTGGGCACGGCGACCGCGTTTCCCCAGTTTCCCGTTCCCTTTGCCGGTGCTGGGGCACATCAAACGCGGAACTCCTTTGGGGGGAATTTTTTTTCCCCCTCCTCCTTTCTCTCTCTCTCTCTCTCCTTCTCTCTCTATCCCGCAGCAACGAACCGGGGGAGGGGGGGTCTGTCACGGACAGTGGCGGTGGTTATTAACGCGCGGTTAGCCACCGCGCTTCATCCCCACGCGTTCAGAACCAGAGAGGCCGAACGCAATCCCGAAAATCGTGGTCAAAATTAATACTGGAATCGAGGTGATAACGCGCGATAAATTCGTGCCCCCGTATAAACGGTGGCGATTTGACCCGAAGAATTTTTTTTTTTTTTGTTTTTGTGTTATCGCGAATTCTAGTGCAAATGTTCAGAGCTTTATGTTCGAAACGACGTTAGGTAAATAATACAGAGTTTAGCGATGCGGAGAAAAGCCCTGCGCGTAGATTCGAATGAAACTTCCGCCCGTCTGCATCCGACGAGGGAATATCGCCTGGAGGTTGAGGGGGCGAGTAAAGTGGTATGGGGGCAATCAAATATGGCAACAGTTTCGACCGCTCAGAAGCACGTGAGCCCTCGGGGGGGGATTTATCAGCGGTGTTTGAGATCGGGTGCGGCGGCGCGGTGAGCGGGATCGTTTTATAGGATAACCAGAAGCCGGTGTTCCGCAGCTTTGCCGTAGGAGTTTGCGAATTCGGGGTGGGTGGCGTACCCGCTGCACACTCGGAAAGCTCGAGTGCCCGGGGCGTCGAGTCGTCGTCGCCGTCGTCGTCGTTGTTGTTTCGGGGTCAAAGAAACCCCGGCGAAACAGATTATCCCGCAATCATAGCCGCGGCTATACCGATAACTTTGAACGTTTGTTTGCCCTTTGACGTTGGCGAACTGCATCGCAACGCTGCATCGCAGTTGGGAAACGCACGGATCGCAATCTTCGCTTCTATTTTATTAATCCCAGCTGGTATCGCACGCGCGTAGACGCAACGTGCCTCGGTGGATCGCAATCAAGATTGCCGTTACCCTCTGGCATTGCGATGCATCGCGTCGAGACGGAAGGCACCGGCCTTAACCGGAGTGCAGGAACTGGACCGAGAAGACGAAACAGAAGAAGAAGAATAATATGGCTGACAATGGAGGCGCGTTGTCGGAGGGTGCAGCGGGAACAGCGAAATTTTTCTCGGCCTGCGGAGGAGAAAGGGGAAAGTTTCCGTTGTGCGATCATAACGGCGAACGCGAGGCGTACTTTTTCGTACCTACATCAACGAGATGTGCTCAACTATTGTTTTCCACCTTCGAGACTCCGGCGGAATGTCTGTGCTGCAACGACGAAAAATAAAACAAAAAGAAACTTATTCCTAGGTCGCGGAAGCCGGAGTCTCGATGACGCGGTGGACGCATCCGGTCGACTTCTCATCATTCCCGCGAACATTCGTCTGTCGATACGAACATGCGGCTTCAGCCTCGGATAAGAATGGAAACAAAAGACTGACGCCCTTGTTCGTAAACACCGACACGTCCTGCCTGTTCCGACTGCTGTTTTAATTATTTCTGATGAAAATGCGACGGGAGATCTCGCGAAAGGGTCGTCGATGACGGTCTCAGTCTACGTGCAACGATACGCGACGATGGATTTTTTCAACGGTTTCACTCGACTCTCGATCGATGATACCTATATACCTACTGGTTTTTCGATGTTAATCTCAATGGAGAATCGAAATTTCCGAGACATTCGATGAAAGCGATGGACAGCTACGGAATTCGAACCTCTGCAATAAGTGCGAAGCCAAAGAACGCCAGCGAAACTTGTACGTATAAGCCGGGGAATAAATTATCGAGTCGATTGTTCGACGCATACCGGATCTATGAATTAGCCGCGCTTCAAGAACGCGTTGACAAACCAGACAGACGTGTGCGGAGGTGAAGGTGGGCGCGGAGATCTTATCGGTATACATACTCGATAGAGTCCGGTTGTGGACACAGACGCTGTGATAAAAACGTATAACCTCATAGACAAAGAGAAGGCGAAGCGAATCGACGGAGCGAGGGCCCGACTGGCCCAACTGGCCGGAGGTAGAACGGACCCCCGACTAGCGGTGGGTAACCCGAGACGTGGCGGTAGGTCGGAAGATTGAGGCCCGAGATAAATGTTAACGCGCGACGATCGCCGAGTGACGGGGTGACCGACGATGACGACGACGACGAGTGACGCGAACCGACGGCCCACCGACCCGCGAATCAGGGGAGAAACGGAGAACATCGAACGGGGACCGGGGAAAAAATTGAAGAAAAAATAAAAGGAACCAAGAAAAAGATATCGAAGAACGGCGAGCCGAGAGGAACAAGATCCACTCGATCGATGCGTCGTGGGAGCCGGCCGAGCGTCCGATAAACTGGAACTGCTCGCCGAGGGTTTTGCGGGTATTATTTTACACCTCTGCGTCGTCGGCGAAAGAATTAACCTCCTGTGACGATCGGAGAGTCGTATAAGGATCAAGCCGCGTGAGAGACGAAGATCCGAGTGATATCGTTGGTGTAAACAGTTCCTTTACGCGTTACACGGTAACTTCGCACTGCGTAACTCGCAGGATCGATGAATCAGTCGTGCGATTAGATTGTCGAGGAGGGGACTCGAGCAAGCCTCTCGGCATCTTTTATGACGTTTGCAAGGCAGGCGCGGTGTGGATCGAAGATTCGATCGGCGAATATGGCAGCGAATATGCATCCTCGCGTGTGGAACGAGCGGATAGGCAAAGAATAATGGCGGAAAAAGCGTCGAGTCATTGTCAATGAAACCTTGAACCTTCGTTCGGATGTCCAAAGCGTTACGCGTACAGTAAAGGTACGCGTGACTAGCTACTCTCGAAGCTGATTGTGAGTTACGGTGTTTGACAGGCTTACATACTATTAGAAGTAATTCCGTGGGTGTGATGCGTATCGATTGGCATTACCAAGCGAATAAGCAGCCCGTTCACCCTTCGCCCTGCAGCGGTAAATCGCAGGGTGACGGGGACGGGGATAAGTATGAGAAAAGACACCGCACCCTAAACCTGCGGCGAAACTCTTTGTCGCGTATCGCCCCATAGCGTCGCAAAACAGCTATCCGTTATAGGTAAGCGGAATGATCCGTGATAGGTGGCACGTCGAAGCGGAAGCAAAACGCCTCGAGGACGCGAGGCGTCGTATTTTTATACATATATACACGCATACATAATATTCATACGCGAACGGATCAGCAAAGCGGAACGAATTTGCAAAAAAAAAAGAAATAACATCATTGCTTTTGCCACTCGGTGAATTTAATTGAAACTACAAAGGTGGAAGGCTGCGAAACGGGCCGCGCCGAATGCGGTCGCATTCTTGGCCGCACATTGAACACAACGTGATGGTTTTAAAGAGCCGGATTATTCCGACCCGCCCCCGACATCCACCCATTCCCGTGAATCCCTCCGCCGGGAGTGCCGAATGCCAAATCCCTCATTGGCGGTTTTCCCGAATTTCAGCCTCAAATAAACGCCCGCGGTGCCAGACTCTGATGCTGACCGCAAAGCGCGAACGCCGAGCTTTGAAGTTTGCGTTGCGCGTTTTGTTTCCACGGATTTCCCGAATTCGTTGAAATTTCTCCACCACGCACGCCCTGCAGGAATTCGACTTGTGTACGTTCCGATTGTACGCACGGCCTATCGCGGCGGTTTTCAACTCCGTTCGAGAAAATTAACCGATCGAGATTTCTCCTGCTGTCGGAGAAAACTTTTCACTTGTTTGACAAGAATAGTGGGCATTTTTTTTTTTTACAAAGTTACCTAACGCCGCAGAATGATATACAAAATGTAACTGACTTATTTTGACGCGTCGATAATCCTATCTCTAGTGAAATAATGAGTTGTAGTAAAATCAGCGCGACCAAATCATTGGTACAGGTAAAAACTTGATACCGAGGTTTTTCATAACACCTCGAAATTTTTGTAAAAATCAAATAACACTAGCCTCAGTTTTTTGACGAGTCTGCTACGTAGATCTGATTTTGCAATTGCAACGAAATCCTTCGACTCGTGTTAATACCAAACTTTTTCGTAGAAACTACTAAAATACTTCTGTTTCAGGCGTAAAATAATTCAGGTAATTATTATATCGATCTCTTAAACTCACTCATGACGGCGTTGCTTTGTCCGTCAAAACCGAACACTTTAGTGAACTAACAACGAGTAAGAACATTTGAAAAAAATACTGATTTTCGGAACGCTCTGTGAGGACTGTAAAAGTTTAGTACACTGTCCGGAATTGCGAATACCGTAACTTTCGTCAAATCCCTCTCAAGTTTCCTCCTCGGGCTTTTGACTGCAACAACCCCGCACCGCATCAACGCAAGTATATTTCTCACGCGACGTAATTCCCGAAGAGACCCTTGCACACCTACCAAAGTCGTAGGTATGCGTGTAGATGTATAAAAAGGACTCCCACGATCGGACCGTTGATTAAGACGGTACGAGCGGAGCTCTGTTGGCCTGCGAAACTCATTGTTCGACTTTGGCGAGCGTATATTGTATTCTCCGTACACACGGATGCGACTGCGTATAGTTGCACGCGTATGATATCGACGAGTTATTTGCGCGTACGACGTGTAGGTAGGCATGCGATTGTGCTCCGCGTATAACAGGCGGCACACAGAGTCGTCCGTTCGCCCCGTGGATGCGAATAAGGCCCGATGGCTTCTGCCTTCGCTCGACGGGCTACAACAGAGCTTGAGCAAGGAAGGGGTAAAGAGGGCAAATTGAGAACAAAAGGCTACCGTGAAAGCAGGTGCCTCGCCAAAGGCAGAGTTCGACGTATGCGTCAGCGGGAGGCCCCCAATCACACCGACAACAGCAAAGACTCGCTAGCGAGGGCATCGAGCAGCTTCCGGAATTCGATCCTCTTCCGATCCTTCCTCTCCCGGTCTCCTTGAACTTGAACACTCGCGAACAAGTTGGGAAAACCTGCACTGGATCAGACGAATAATACGTGTAATTGTGAAAACTTGAGCCTGATACGGGAAAGAAGTTCCTTGAAAAAGCGCGAAGACTTGACTTGAACCAGAAACCACTCGAACCCTTCGCTGGAAGCTTCGAAAGCCCTTGCCGAGGTGTGTGAGTGCGTTATACCTGTAAACGGAGTTTGAAACGGCGGTGACTTTGGCCGCGGGATAACTTCTCGGCTCTCTGTGTGCGTCGACGCTTTTCCCACACACCGCGGGGACTCCCGCTATTTTCTTAATCTCAGAGCCAGCCCCTTTCGGAGAGGAGACAAACGAGGCAAACAACCGAAAACAACAGGAGATCGCGTCCCCGTTCCTGCTCCAGGGGTCCTCCAGCCTGCAGGATTGACTCCTGCCGCACCGACTCTCAACGCTCCTGACGCCGAGCCGCGGCGACAGATGTCGAATCGAGGGAAAGATCGTTGCACTGTTCGTTTTTTCTCTTTTATTTATTTTTCTCGTCGCTGCGAAAGAGCTCCGGTATTACCGCATTTGCGTATTGCTGGGGTACAGAGAATGGGGAATTACTTTTCCGCCTGAACGTTTTCAATTTCTTATAATTACACACGGATTGAAATCTGAAAAATTAATCGATTCACTTCGGAGCGTATCATGTAAATTTTCATACTTTACCTCCTGTGCGGTGTGATATTCGTTCAAGTTCGAAAAATACTCATACGCGACGTATAAATTTCAATTTACGAATCGACCGCTCGAATCGTTATCGCGTTTATTCCCGATACTTACTATGCACGTTAAAAACTCCGTCGTAGCCAATTATAGTATAAAAACCATCGAAGGGCGGTATTTTCAATACGACGAGAAAACAGAAGAGTGAAAAAACGTTGTGTTTACGGATTATGCACAGTCGAGAGGATAAAAATGAAATTTGATTTCGTTTAATACGATATTATGTATAGGCGCAGAAAGAAGGATCGATATACCCGTATTATACCTACGGACAGATTATACTCTTTATCCAGGATAGATATAAGTGATGCGAAGTAAGTGGGGTGGGAGATATTTTGTTGAAATTATTAATTAAATTGATGCGAAAAAATATAGTCGCTATCTGCTGCCCTCTGCGGAAGCTAACTTCCGGAAAAAATTAATATCCTCAGGGATATGGTGCGGCAGGAGTTTCAGTCGCGAGAGTGATGGAGAGAGAAGGAGAGAAAATGGGAGAGGTGATTGTAAAAGTCTGCTTCTGGCTTTGCATCTAGAGCTCAGGGTATGAATTTTGAAATTTAACTATCTGTTACAGCAGCTAGAAATTTGTTATACATTTCCTTCGAGTGCACTGAAATAATCAACTTTGAGATTTTTACCGCAAAACAAGACAAAAAAACAACAAAAAACACCTATTTTACTTCGATATTTTTTTATCAACGGATTACAGAGTCGAGATGACCGAATCCGAAAGTATTGAAAACAAGCAGAAAAAAACAACTTTTTCGCGATACTCTTCATCACCGTGAAAAAGAAAGAGTTTGTCGGTCTGTCCGACAAAATCGACATGAATTGGCAGCCAAATGAAAAAGTTTTGAGAGAAAAATTGGAAAAGAAAAATAATTATATCTGAACTGGGAAAAATATAATTGTTTATTAAAAAAAAAAATAATAAGGAAGAAAAATATATGTTCGTCGATAAAACGTTGAATATAGATTTATTTCCGGTAAAATCAGAAGTTCAAATTAAACGGGACATGGCAATTTTTCACGCCCATCATTTGATTGTAAAATCCTGTAAGTTTCAAATTTTCTCATCGAGCCGTTTCCGAGATAATCGCGAGAGTTTGCCGGACAGACCGAAGTTGTATTAAAAATCAATTTTTCGGATTCTAGAGGTTCGAAAATGTCGAAATTCGTATAAATTAGAAAAAGTGATTCTCGACCGAAACCGATACCCTTCCCCGTACCACCAACGGTGACGAAAAGTAGAAAATGAATTACAGCCACGTGACTGTAATAAATAAATACTTGTTCAGGTTTAGATCGAAGAAAAGAAATGTAAAAATTTGGCAAATTATCGTTCGACGAAATCGCTGTATCGAATAAATTGCGGGGATACAGGTTCCTTTTTTTCTTTTGTGAGCTCGAGCATCTCGCTGTTACTGATTTAAACGGGGATGTAAGGGGGTATAAGGATGAGGCCGGGAGGGAGGAAGGTTAGGAGGCAACTTATGAAACGCCTGCGAATCCTCGCTGCCTTCGCGCCGGATGAGCGCGATATTAAATTTCTGGAATTTTGCGGTGCGGTAGCCGCGCGCGCGCGTCTACGTGCCAGCGGGTCCCCCTTTCGACCCCCGAAGGAACCCTGCGGGTTCCCTATATGTCTACACGTACCCGGGCACATATATTTCTACATATGTATAAGCCTGCGCCATGCGTCCGTACCTTGAGAGCATGTAAAAGGACGCCATCGCTCCGTTGTTCCGCACGCGACTCTACCAAGCTGCCGAGGAAAAATTTGTCAAAACTCGGCCTATGGGCGAAGCTTTCGGGAGTTTGGATACCGGGAATTTATATACGAGGGTCTGTTGCGATTTAAAAAACCGTTACATTGTTTTTTACATTTATTGTACCCTTTCATTTTGCTTCTTATTTCTCATAAGTTAGACGAAGTTATAGACATATATTTATATATACACGTGTGTATATATGTATATTGGGGATATTTTGTAAGATTTTCATTTAAGTAAGACATATATTCGAGATTACGGATACACGGATAAGAGGATATAATATAAGAGAGAAGAGCGCGGCGAGTTAACGGAGTGAACGCTTGCTTTTTTTAAACAATTTTTAAACTGTCGAGTCGCTGATAAGTTCGTGAAGTGTATAGTGCAGGTTTTAAGGCCGAGCGTCGGAAGACAGCGAGCGGTATGAAAACCGGTAATTTTTACCGTATTCACGGGGATTCTGCGTCGATAGATTCAAGTCGCTGCTCAAAGAGAAACAGAAACTGAAGAAATCGAGACTGACAAAATTCAAGTTACTTTCAGGGTGCGTTATAGCGTTCAAGATCATTGCAAAGTGAAATCTTAAGTACTAAAAATCGAACCAAGACATAAAGCTGTACCACAGAAAATTAAAAATTTCTTCGCATCGAAACTCGCGTAAATTGTAAAAAATCATCCCCTTGAGCATCGAAAAATGTGAGGAGGATGGGATTCAATTACCGTATTAGAAGCTGAGAAGATACCGAGTCTCGGGGTTCGGGGCTTTGTAGTTTGCGGAATATCTGGAGTCTCGGGAGAGTGGAACAACGGGCGAGGGTACGCCGTAAGAGTACCGAAGAAGGGTGGCGGCGAGTGGAGGCGACGGTGCCGCCTCTTCCTGGAGCTCGATCTTCGCCGGTGCCGACGCCGAATCCGCCGCGGGTGAAACGGGGGTGTAGCGGAGGCTTGCGGGGGCGATTTGCAGCTCCTGGAGCGGCGAGTAGGAGTAGATCGGTCCCCGCAGGGGCTCGACGTTCTCGGCCTGAATCCTGGCGAAGTATTTCATCGCCTCGAGGTCCTGGCGGCTGACGTACTGGATGCGCTGCAGACGACCGTCGGGCAGAGCCACGTAGTACTGACCCTTCTGGCGATCCTGCTGCTGCGCCTCGACCTGCTGCTCGTCCAAGTCACCCTCCTCGTCCAGCTCGTTGACGGAGTTGACGGGCTCGACCTGACGGAAATCAGAAAAAAAAAACTTGATCTAAGACGCCGTTCTTCCTCCCGGTTTCACGGGTGATCATCGCTCATTTCGTGTTCTCAATCTTACATAATACGCGGTCGGTACTTCTCCGGTAACAACCGATGAAAAGAAAAAGACCGAGTCAGGCACCTGAAGCAAAATCGAGAAAAATAACTCACCTCGGAGTCTGTCTGCGGTGCTGAGGTCGTCGTGGCGTCTTCGATTTCGGTTGTGGTCGACGGTTCCTCCGTGGTCGTCGTCCATGGGGCACCGTATTCCTGGTCGGGACGCGGGGGCTGGAATTGTTCCTGGGGTTCGGGAGGGCCGTACTGAGTGTTGCGAGGTTGGGACACCGGGGCCAGGTATTGACGTTGCTGGTCCTGGTTCTGGGCGGCCGCGAATTGCTGCTGCTGTTGCTGCTGTTGTTGCTCTTGACGACTCTGGAACCGCGGCGAGTTTACCGGGAATCTCTGTTGCTGCTGATTTCCCTGCACCCTCGAACCCTGAGTGTCGTACTGCTGCTGCTGATCGGTGGAAATAGGACTTCCAAACGACTTCGGGGGCCCGTAAGAGTCCTCGAGCTGCCTCTGGGGTAGCTCGAAGGATGGACCAGCCGGCTTCCATCCCGAGGGTGGATACGGCGCGTCCGCCTCCGCTTGAGCCGGAGTTTCCACCTCTTGGCGGGCGAAGTAGTACCTCCTCTGCTGCTGATTCTGACCACGATAAGCCGGGGGCTCGGCCACGGCCAGAGCCACCAAAACGCTCAGAACTACGAAAACCTGGAAGAAGATTTGGGGTGGATAGAGTGAGTGGTCGTGGAAAAACTACGGTGCTCTTCGATTCGAACGAGAGGGTAACTCCGGCGTGGATTTGGAAGGAAAACGGGAAGAGGGAATTGATCGAGAATGTAGACGCTTGGTATACTACCTTCATGGTGCGCTGTGTCGGAAACTGGTACGAGGTGCCTTGTAGTGTTCGGGCAGAAGACTGATTTGTACGGCATCGCGTGTCGTTTTATACCCAACCGAGAGGCGCGCGATCTGCATCGTTAAACGGGCCGAGACGTACGCAGCGAGTCCTCCTTCGGGATGCCGGGCTCTCAACGATGACCAACCACACGCTGTCCGGTGACATTGGCCTCCTAAAGAGGCACGATATGCGACGACGATGAATCCCCAACGTTGGCCAACGCCGCGGCTAGTCGTCATCCTCCGTTCTCGATCTCATCTTTATTCATCGCATAAAGAGGGGAAAAAAAAGAATCATCGGTGCCAACAATAAACGATTGTGAATAATCATCGGGCGAAGGAGAAGCACCGATACAAACATTTGTGCAAAAGGGGGAGGAATGGTACTGTTAGCGTCTTCGAGTTTCCTTTTCGTGTGTTCTAAATACAGAAATGAGATAAGTTCGCCTTCGTAGTTCGCCTAACGAGGATGGAAACGTTACACGTAGAACGAGTGCCGATTTTATCGGCGCACTGCACGCGATTCAAATCCGATCCAACAGACTCGGTCTTCGGATTCGACTCACGTCCATCCTTGGCGCGTGACGCTTTGCACAAGTGAATATAATTCTGCTGGACTCAATCCACGCGGACAGCATCCAATGAAAGTGATCAAGGCGCACCGCGACATGACTATAGAAAAAACTCGGCCCTCGGGTTAACGAAATTTATTTGCGGGTCCGAAGATCAGCAATAGCGATTGCTGATCAGGGCCGAATGACAGCCCTCAAAATTCAAGCAGATTCCTTTTGCCAATTGGGTATGTGCGATGATATAGCTTTCTTGATCACGTCGCATCGTTGTCGCGTTTATTGCAATAACTCGCCACTCACATACAGAGTATCTTCTTCTTTCGATATACTCATTTTGTTACGCACAGTTATTTTTTCTCTAGTCATAATTGGGATGAACACTGGATCTGGGATGAAAATTATCGAATCAACCTTCTTACAGTTTCCTACAAAACAGTCGTCTCAGAGGATTACGCGATTGATTCGAATTCCCATTGCGTACAACCTCTGCTTGTATACATACAGTGTACTACGGTGGAACAGTTATCCATCCATGTTCCGGTTACAAGTAGAATTTTCAAAATTAGCCTGTGTGGTTTGAAAAAATATCCTCTCGAGGAAAAATGCACGTGAAAAGTGAACAACGTGACTTAAGACCTGCAAAAAGAAAGAAAATTTTCAACTCCTAATTATTCGGTACGACAAATTTTCGAGCAATATTCTATCGCTTGAATATAATAAATCCGTGGTAAAATTTTCGCAAAATACCTGCAAGACCGTGATATTGTACATTTAAGTTGGCTTTGTCTGCCGCACGTACATATCGACATAATATACGCACATAATACGTTAGTAGGAATTGTGGCGAAACCTGGGGATCGAGTCGAGAGTGAGAGAGTGAGAGAGTGAGAGAGAGAAAGAGAGGGTGAAGGAAGGGGAGAAGGGGGGCGAGATACCGCGCGTACAAGCGCTGCAAAGCAAATTACTCACAGTTAAACGACTCCATTTCAATATCGGGTCCTGCCAGGGACAAAAGAAGGGTGAGATGCCTCTCCCTTCTGTCGCAGGCATCGCCGAGCCCGAGTAGCTGCTGGCTGCTGGCTGCTGGTTGCTCGAACCCACGGGATACGGCCCTGCAGTTCGCACCGCGTTGCCTGCACGCACGTATACAGGATACCCACCAATCTCGATTCCGACAACAATCCCTCTGCAGAGCGCGTGTGCGCGTCAACACCCTACAAAGTCATCCGACGGGACCGGGTTCCAACTTCGGCAAAACATCGCGTAGATACTGCGAGTCATTCGCAGAACACCGACGATCGCTTTATTCAAGGGAACCGTCGTCGTGAGTTCACTTTGACGAAACGGAAAAATCATCGAGACTTTACGATCCTAGGAACTTCTAACGGTGACAGTCATTTTCCTGCCTAACTGTAATTTACTGATTTTTGTCGTGCCGATGCCAAACCGAGTGTGACAATGCTTGGACCTTGATTCCGATACCTGATTTCTTACTTCTCGTGATTCGAGGGATTGTAACGTTGCACCAAACAAATATTACGACAAGGATTACCGAACCTGCATTTCCTAAATTATGAAACGTCGTTCTACGCCGATCCAACTCCGTATAACGGGAGATGGTAGAAACGGTATTTGTTCACAAAAATTCCAGATCACGCTGAAGGATAACTGCAGTTTCGAAGCGTTCAAATTTCATAGATCAGCATCGTCGCCGGCATATAACAGGTATGCATGCGCGGGCGCGTGGAGTTGGAAAGAGACAAGAACGCAGAGAGTCGAGCCTGTCTTGGTATAATTGAATACCCAGAGGTATGTTTTGCGCCCGGGGGGCTCTTGTGCGGGTTCTCCGCTCCGGGCTTCGCACCCCATGCCTGCCTAGTGGCGTCTACAAACCGGATTAATTGTCTATGAAGGGGGAAGGAGGGGGGGGGGGGGGGGGGCAAGCGGGCGGTTGGGGGCAGCTTGGACAACAGAAAGGACAATGAACTACATTCCTCGATTCGCTTGGCGATTAACCCTGAAACGTGTAACGTACCGCGCGCGGGTAGCTTGCATATAAATGTGGAAAAAACCGAGCCTATGCGACAGAGCAACAGTTACGTAATTTACGAGGTGAGGAAGAGACGATCGGCATTCAGCAGCCACTCGCTGGTACATGAATAATCGACAATTACAGTCCTCGTGCAGAGCCTTGCGCAAGTGAATTTATACGTATTATATGGTCGATTCGTCGAGTGGAAAACATCGGGTGTAACGACTACCATTGAGCAACGACGCTCGAGACTATCGCTGGTATTGTTTTCCAATTTCTTTTCCAAGGCCCTTCGCTCCGCCGGGGGGAAAAGGGCGCGGACTTGAAGACATGTTTGAAACGTTGAACGTAGCCCAGAAACTACAACGCGCGTGACAAAACTGCAAAGAAATCGGTCAGAAACGTATAAACGTTAAAGATCGAAAGCGTTGTACGCACATACTTATAAGTATAGAGAGTGCACGCTCACGCCGTAATGTAGCCGCAATGAAATTATCATCCCGTTTCGCCCAAGGACCACCCCTGGCAGCTCGGCTTTCCCGCGGGATAAACGGGGCCAACAAACTGTTTAACAACTAGTTGCTCCTGCGGACTCCCCGAGGACTTGTTCAGCGCTATATCTACCTCGCCGCGAGTTCAACAGCGGCAAACTAGCCGAGCTCTCCCACCCCTGCACGTATAAACCGCATGTACGAATGTCTGCCGCGATATAGAGAGTCCGGCCTAATAGCTGCGGGAACGGAGTCTGCGTGCACGGAGTACCAACTCCCTAAGGACTTTACGTCGGGGAGAGTCTGGCGCGTGGGAAATACCGCGTAAGAGGGTGCAAATTTGTGTACGAGTAAAAGACAACATGGCGCTGAGCGGACCCGTCTCGCATATTTGCAGGTGAATTTAGGCTGCGAGAAGGAATACGCGGTTGAATTTAACGATCCAACGTATTCCTCTCGTGTGAACAAACGGTGTGGGTACAGGGTACGTGTGTAAGGGTTGAGGGATGACGATGCAGGAGAAAAGTTAGCTTGGGTATTTCCCACCCCCGCGCAGGCAGTCAATGTTTGCCAGTTTAACCAACCGTGAGCGTGGCTGCCAAGTTTGCTCGGGATATTAGCGCGCGTTGGCAGTCAGGTTCGACTTGAAACTTCTACTCCGGAGGAACTTTTCGAAACCTCTTTTCCCGCGCTTAATCACTCTTCAGAATAAAGTTCTCCCCTTTTCCCCTCTCGAAGAACCTGCACCAGCCTGCGGTCGCGGAACTTCCGTAAAGTTGCTAAAATTTTCTCGCCGACTGTTCTTTTTCCGTTTAAACACGGATAAAACCGCGGCAAAGCCTCGATTAAAACGCCCGATGTACCCGCGTAACGCAACTTTCTTCTTCCGTTATGGATTCCTATCACAATATATCAGTTTTCAGACCTGCTTACGGCTTATATAATGTGCTCGTGCATATAGACGCTTGGATTATTCCGGGCACTTGACGCGCCGCCGGGTCGAAGGGAGCGACGGTATTCGGAGTATCAATAAACCATATTTTCCCTCCCCCGGAGCTTTCCCTCTCGTCTAACCTTCGCCGCAGCTATTACCGAAGATCGCTAATCGGGTTAGCGGAATAGGATGCTGCAGGAGCGAGAGAGACGGAGTTTAGTTTGACGAGTGGGAAGAGGAGGAGCAGCG